>NC_092498.1:77146096-77433596 GCF_047511675.1 Marmota flaviventris
AATTTTAATATTTGAATCCAGAAAACACACTTTACTGTTACATAAATAAACTCAAAACGAAAGTACTATTATGCTTATATTTTGCTTATCTGTCAAATCCTAATAAGTAATTTCCCAAGATCTCAAATTTTTTGTGCATAATTGAGTATATTTCTTGGAAGACCATAATTATTTTTCTGCAGTCTGTAATTCCAAATTTACTTTTAGTGTGTGTGTGTGCTTGTGTGTATCTTTTATACCAAATGATTGTTACATTGAATGTCCAAATGAAAGAATTGGTTTTGGTGATGGGTGATGTAGCTCAGTGATCAGGTGCATACTTAGGCTAAATTCAGTTTCATAATTAGGAAAAATTGGTTTAAAAAAATCAGTTTGGGCAATCTTTGGGTTTTTCAAAAACTGCTGTGATTCTTAAAGTGATATAAAGTTGATTGATGATTAATGAAGTTACAATAGATAGGAATGAGAAATTCTGATGCGGCACAGTGGGGTGGCTTTAGATAGCAATGTGGACTGCATATGTCAAAAAGCTAGAAGAAAGGATTTTGAATGTTTGCACCTTAAAAAGGTGATAAATGCTTGAGAAGATACATTTAAGCTCGTTATACAATGTATGCATGTATTGAAACATGTGGTACCTATTAATATTGCATAATTTAATGTTTTGTATATCACTTAAAATAGAAGAAATAGCCACTTTTTTTTTTAAATCACAAATTGAACTTTAAGGAACACTTTTCACTGTCCTTTTTTGTGTTTTAGCCTTAAAGTTCAGTACCAATTGAAGAATAACACGTACTATGTTCTCGATACTCTTCTGTTTGCCTGTGTTTCCCATATGACTCATTCTGTAATGACTTTCTCCTGATCCTCAGCAACAGGTCAGCCCAGAAAGCAAACACAAAGAAACTTGCCACATTGACTTTCTTCCTGATTTCTTTAAGACCTCGTCATCATTTCAAGTCTAAGCTTTGCTATGTTCACTGTATAGCAGTTTTTCCTAATCTGTCCTTACAGGGAAGGATTACATTTATTCATTATTTATAGGCTTTTAGACTCTAGATGATGGGGGGAAATGGGTTTCAATTCAGTGAATATTTAGGATGCAATTTTAGAAGTGTATCTTCATTACAGTTAAACCAGTTTTTTATTATTCCCATTTTAGGTTGGGTTACCAGATAAAAGGTTCTCCTAGTACAAGTAATTCTACCAACTGATTACTATAAACGTTAAACTATTCCGTGAACTTCCTGAGGCTGCCAATGTGGTTGAGGGATATCTGATCGCATTCAAGGCATGAAATAAACATATTCTACAGATTTACATAAGGAAACACTAAGGTGGCCTTTGTTTACCAGAATGAGCACTAAGATGATTTTTGGTTTTTAAGTACAAACTATGGGTAGAAAAAAAACATTTTTAAAAAATTATTTCAAATGAATATATAGGCATTATATTTATTATTTTTATTTATTTATTTATTTTAATTGATTTTTAAAAATATATGACAGCGGAATGCATTACAATTCATATAGGCATTATATTTATAACTTAGAGTTTCATCAGAATTATTTCATTGATTCAACTCAGGCTCTTATATTACTCTGAAATGAAAATGTGATATATCTTCAATGAATATCATTTGCCGCTCAGATTAGTTTAGAAAACTGGGATTAGTGACATTCTTTGTTTTCTTTTTAAATTTTAAGTTGTAGATGGGACACAATATCTTTATTTTATTCATTTATTTTTATGTAGTGCTGAGGATCAAACCAAGGGCCTCACACGTGCTAGGCAAATTCTCCAACCACAACACAGCCCCAGGAGTAACTGACTTTCTGAAGAGGGGAAAAAGAAAGAAATCAAACTGAAATTTGTCCAGGAATTCTGAAAGTACATATTAGTTAATATCGTAAATTGTTTTAAAAATCTATACCTATAAATTATGAGGATTTATGTGATACTCACGTATTAGGCATGATATCCTAAAAATATACTTGGCTCTCGTGTTCTGTGTGCTCTTTATTCTGTGTGGTGAATGGTTGCCATGGTAAGTATCTTTCCTTTCAGCACTATTTGTCTGCTTTTATCATAAGCTTTCCCAGCGTAAATTTGCTTGGTGGGGTCACTTGTGTTTCTACTACCGGACTATGGAAAAATGGATGAAAGGATCAAGAACAATTGCTTTGAGATTACTAAAGTCTGAATTTTAAGGGAGAATTTTTTCCATAAATTTCCAATTAGAAGTAAAAATGAAATGTATATTTTTATGGGATATTGGTATAAATTCTGTAACATTTTGAACAGGACATGCTACTGAATTTTTGGCAAAACTCCTGCCCTTTGTTGATTGACTACATGTTCTCAGCTAGAGTAAACCATCGACCATGTATGGAAATGATATAGTGTTTATATTGGCATATGTGATCCAAGAAAGATTAAACTTAAAAAACAAATCCTCAAAGCATATTGTACCAGAAACAATACTGCATCCTGTGACATCTTGTCACTTGGAAACATCGTGGGTTTTGGCGGAACTGGAGATCAAGACACAATTTTAGGAAATGACAGCTTTTAGGAGAGGGCTTTGCACGATCTTCTGAGGTTCTGATTTTGTGATCATTTTCCCTTTTGCAAGAACATTTCAGGTTAGGCAATAGCTCCTCAAAGATTTATTAAGCTCAGAAGAAGGAAGTTACCAATGCAAAAGTGGTGCCCAGGCAATTAGGCTAGCTAATTGCCCAAGGTCTGGGGTGCTGTATAAACATAAAGAGCTTTATGTTTTATTCCCAACCACAAGCCAGTATCAAAGATATAGCTGCAGAAATGCATTATTCAGTGAGTCTTGTTAGCTAAGTTTCAAGAAAGAAGTAGTTCCAGGACTAAGCCTGAATTCAATGTTTAATGTGACAGGAGAAGAAATTAGATAGTACTTCTTCCACTTCACAGCGTGACCTGGAAGACCCCTTCTTTGGCCTCGTTTAAACTGTCAACATCTGTCCCAGCAGCTAGACTTTTGTGTCCTCAGCTCTTCTCTTCCAAGGTCCCTGTGTGCTCACTAGGCAGAGTGTTGTGCTACTCGGGAAATTGTGTAAACCAAAATTGAATCAGGATCCTCCTGTGCTGGTCATCTGTTAGCCCAATGGCACTAGAGCCCTGGAGAGAATTATCCTGCCTTTATGTTGCTTGAATTAGGGCTGAGCATTGTCTCTTTGACATCCCAGGTTTCCCTTTTAGAGGATGCAAAGGGAATTACTTCACAGAGTGTGTGGATCATTCTTCACATTCACCACCTGGTGCCTGGATCTGGTTTACTCTCAGCGTGTTCTCATGGTTTTGTTTTTCATTTCTAGAAGTTATATCGGGTTCTTTCTCAGCCCATCTGTTTATTTCTATAGCATTCTACCTTTATTGCTTCTTTCCTTTTAAAGATTTCTTTAATAAGTTTAAAAAGATTTGAATTAGAAGTGTTAGACAAATCTATTTGTTTTTTCTTGTTGACTTTCCCTTGGGGGGATCTTTTTTAAAAATTTTTTTGCAATGATCTATGCTTCTTATTCCCTGCTGGAGTCCAGCATGTTGGGTAGTGGGCAGGTACCATAAAGCCTTTCTGAGTTGATGTCTGCTAGATACCTAAATGGCATCTCTATCCCATGGCTGGCTTTCTTTCTTTCTCTCTTTCTTTCTTTCTTTCCTTCCTTCCTTCCTTCATTCCTTTTCTTTTTTTTTCTTTTTTTGTACTAGGGGTTGAACACAGGGGTGCTCTACCACTGACCTACGTCCCCAGCCCTTTTTATTTTGAGACAGGGTCTCACTAAGTTGCTGGATGCTGGCCTTAAACTTGTGATCCTCCTGAGTAGCTGGGATTACAAGCCCTTGCTACCATGCCCAGCCCCTATGGCCATTTTTATGTTAATTGCAGTACTTTAAAAGGTTATTAGACAACAAACATTTCTATGCTCACACCTAGTATAGACTTACAATTTTGTTTCACTAGAGTATGTCTTATTTTATTTTGATTTTTCTTGACTAAGTTTCTGCAAAGGCAAGTTTCTTCCCTAGGTTTCTTGTTATGTGATATTATGCAGCCCCTTTCCCAAGGTACAAAATTTCAGCAGAGCTCTCAATTTTAGTTTTTTTCTTGCACGAAAGCCACTTTTCCTGAACCTACTTGACTTTTTTTTTTTTTTTTCTTTTTTTTAATGTTGGAATCAAACCCAAGGCCTCACTCATGCAGGGAAAACACTCTACCAGCCCCACCCTTGCTTTCTTCTTTACATTTCCGGATGTTTGCTGCAACTGTCAGTCCATTGCAGTAGGGAATAAAAGCAAGAGAGTCTCCTGAAATATCTAGGTCTGAATTGATTTGTGTTAATACAAGCTCTCGTGATTAATTTCACCAGGTACTTGTTCCCTGGAAAAGAGGATCCAGAGAGATAGTACAAAGAGTGTTGTCTGAGGAGTGATTATTGTCATGGTAACATAGGAGTGGTTTTATTTAAAGTCTTGGTGGAGCCAGCCCTTCCTGTGCTTTACTCATATTGACTGGGGAGAGGGAGACTATAGCAGGATGCAGGGGAAGTGGGGAGCAGGCGCTGAGTCTGGGCCAAGTGGGGTGGTGATTGCAAAAGCGCTGAACAGCAGATGGGTGCCCAGGTAGAGGCCTAGTGCCTGGTGGGTGGGAAGGCAATAGCACTTAATTCTTTCTGTACAAGGGGAAGATCTCTATTTCCTGCTTTTATATATTTATTCTTGGAATAAGAAATGATAACATTCAGGATATGTGTGCACTAGGGTGAACATTTAATCAGTAGGCTGACAGGATAGAGGGCAACTTGGGAGATATCTCACGATATATCATCTTTATTCCAAGAAAACTTAGAATTTAATAGTTAATATTTTTAATATACTAAATGTATTATCGTGTGTGTGTGTGTGTGTGTGTGTGTTCATGTGGACACCCAAGGGATGTTCAAGTATCTTTGGTGATAAATTATTAGTAAAGGTGAAGGAAATTTCATTCTATCAAAGAAAATTGGGACATTCCTGCCATACCCAGGCACTTTTATAGGCACAGAAGATTCCACAGTGGATAAAACAAAGCAAAACTCCTGACCTTGTGATATTTAAATCCTGGTGCAGAGAAGTAGACAATGAAGTAAGTTAGTAAAAAATATATGTAGCATTAGAAGGAAGTAAGCAGGATTGAGAAAAATAGAGTGAGTAAGGGGGACATGGAGTACCAGTGGTGGGCATCCGTAAAATTAAATCAAGTGCTCAGGTAAAGCTTCATGGGGGAGGTGAGAGAGCCTGGCAGACAGAGCAAGGGCAAGAGCACTGAGGGAGGATGTGCAGAGTGGAGAGACCATCTGGTTGAAGTCACATGAGCTGTGGCAGGAAGAGTAGGAGATTCAGCCAGAAAGATACTGGGGGCCTTGCAAACTTCACAGTGTAGCTGAATACAAGCTTTGTGATCTCCATGGGATAGACTCCTGGGCAAAAGCTCTGTAATATCTGGGTGAACTGTTACTGTGAATTAAAGAGTAGAGCAAGATTATAACTGGGTATTGTTCTCAGGGTCAGCTCTGGAAGTGGCGGAGCCTTCAAAGTTTCTCTCTGGAGCCCACCTCATCTCCAGCTTCAGCAGACTCTTCCCATCCTGCATCCCAGTAACATCCCCTCAGCATCCTGTGCTCAGCTGTGATGTTCTAAAATCATCTGATAAACTTGCCCTGGTCCAGGACCTGGCCAATACTGATTTACTATAGTTCCCCACTTGGTGTCTCTAGAATGCCTGAAGATAATCTATCTTCCAGTCTTAAAAGAAGTTCGATTCCTTGTACATCTATGAATAAATTGACTCACAGCTCACCCGGTTCATACTTGAGTTTGTTAAAAAGAAAGTACTGTAGTGGTACCAGTGCTATAAAATTTGGGAAGTTTGCATAAAGGAGCATATGATTGAGGAAGGACAAAACACAAAATATTGGCAAAAATTAGGGACCTATGTGATCTATTACAAAAAGTGATGTTTCAAAGCACAGTACAGTGGATCTTCTGTTTTCACTGGTTCTGGATTCCCAGTTCAATCCGCTACAAATAAAAGATGTTTGAAAATCGTCTATACTAAACACGTACAGATGTTTTTCCTTTTCATTATTCCCTTAAACACACACACACACACACACACACACACACTCAAACACAGTGTAACAACTATTTACATAGCATTTACATTGTATTAGGTATTATAAGTAACTTAGAGGTTGCACATAGATTATATGCAAATGTGTATCCTTCTTTATGAGGGAGGGACCCGAGCATCTGTGGATTTTGGCTTCAGGATGGGGGGGTTCCTAGAACCAATCCCCCATGGATACTGAGGGACAACTGCCCATGAAAATCAAGGATGCCTAAGGTATTTTTTAGAAACCCTGAAGAATCCTGTGGGGGAGAGGGAAACTAGACAGTTCCAGATGTTGTTCAGAACAAATCTTGGTTTTTATGTGCTTTACAGTGCATTTTTTTTTTTTTTTTTTTTTTTTTTTTTTTTTTTAGTACTGGGGATTAAACCCAGAGGTGCTTTACCACTGAGCCACATCCCCATCCCTTTTTACTTTTTATTTTGAGACAGAGTCTCATTTAGTTTCTTACGACCTCGCTAGGTTGCTGAGGATGATCTCGAACTTGCAATCCTACTGCCTCAGTATCCCCAAGTTGCACCACCATGCCCGGCTTACACAGTGTAATTCTGAGTGAAATTTTTTTCTGAACAAATTATTTTGATACAAACTACTTGAAATTTGTTATATCAAGCCCTTCATTGCTACTCTATTTTGTCCATCACTGCATAACCAATATCTAGCATGGCTTCTGGCATCCAGAAGGAATTCAATAAGTATATGTTAAGTGAAAGGAGATAGAATAATGCACTTCATTTATTTGGTTGAGTATGGAGCATGCATAGAGGAGAAGTAGGAGCTGAGACTAAGTGGGACCACCATGGCTGAAACATGGGATTTTGGCTTCAGGATACCTAATTGCCATGGCAAATGTTTTACATGTTTTCGTCAGAAAAATGAATTACTTATCAAAGTCAGTAAGCAAGAGGGCATTAACCTAAGGCTGTCTCTATACTTTGAGTTCCTATATAACAAACTGCAACCTAACTTAGAATTTAAACTGCAACCTAATTTAGGAGTGTATAGTTTTTTGTAACTTCCAAATTTCAGCCAATCACAAATAGCTGAGCTTCAGGCAATCAAAGATAGACAACTCATTACACCACACCCAAGCGGGGCAAAGGTCTCGGTCACACTATTTCCAAATAAGGCAGATGCCTCCCTGTGGCCAATCATGTGATTTCTCTACTTTGCTCAGGTGTTTAGTCTTTAAAATTTGCAGGTCTCTGGACTTCTGCTTTGGGTGCTGCCTGATTAATTAGTTGTTCTTTGCTCAAATAAACTTAATTTTCCAATTTTAATTTGTCAAAGGATTTTCTTTTAATATGTTGATGTTATGAAAGGAGAATTTTATGACTTGAGCTGGACTTAATAAGAAAAAAATCTGTTCTATTGTTTTGAATAGGGAGTAAAGGTAATATGGAAGACTGCCTGGAATTCTGGAGTAGACTTTAGTGATAGACTAAGTTGGGCTGTACCAGCAAAAATACAAAGGGGCAGAGGAGGAATAAGAGACTGAATTGGCAACCAGCTGAATATAAAAATGGGGGAGATGTATTTGACTTCCAGATTTTAGTCTAAAAGGTATCTAGTGACTGGGTAAAAGAGAATAAATAAGGTTGGACATGTTGTATCTGAGGAGCAGCAGATGATGAAGCCTGAAAACAACCATGAGAAATGGTAACAAGGAGACCTTGGAATTAATATTTGAAAAAAATAGTTTTTAAAAACCTGAAAATTTCTAATATTTACTTTCTGCAACTCAACAACTCAGACTGATGAGTTCAAGTCCCACAAGTTACATCAATTTTGGTAAATGGATTTCTGAGTTATTTCTTATGTTTAAGTTTATATATTGGTCCCTGTGCCTGAGGTTTATCTCCTGAGTTGGTTCTTTTAAAACAATGTCTGTCTTTACTTTTTAAAATTATTTTTTATTCTAATTTGTTATATTTGACAGCAGAATGCATTAGAATTCATGTTATACATATAGAGCACAATTTTTCATATCTCTGGTTGTATACAAAGTAGAGTCACACCATCCATGTCTTCAAAAATGTACTTAGGGTAATGATGTCCATCTCATTCCACTGTCATTCCTAACCCCATGCTCTCTCCCTTCCCCTTTCTCCCCTTTGCTCTATCTAGAGTTTGTCTAATCCTCCCATACTACACCCCCAAGCTCCATTATGAATCAGCCTCCTTATATCAGAGAAAACATTTGGCATTTGTTTTTTTGGGGATTGTCTTACTTCATTTTGCATTATATTCTCCAACGCCATCCATTTACCTGTAAATGCCTTGATTTTATTCACTTTTAATGCTAAACAGTATTCCATTGTGTATATATACCACATTTTCTTTGTCCATTTATCAACTGAAGGGCATCTAGGTTGGTTCCGCAGTTTAGCTATCATGAATTGTGCTGCTATAAACATCGAAGTGGCTGGGTAGTATGCTGTTTTTAAATGCTTTGGGTATAGACTGAGGAAGGGATAGCTGGGTCAAGTGGTGGTTCCATTCTCAATTTTCCAAGGAATCTCCATACTGCTTTCCATATTGACTGCACCAATTTGCAGTCTCACCAACAATGTATGAGTGTTCCTTTTTCCCCACATCCTCACCAATACTTATTGTTGTTTGTCTTCATAATAGCTGCCATTCTGATTGGTGTGAGATGAAATCTTAGAGTGGTTTTGATTTGCATTTCTCTAATTGCTAGAGATGATGAACATTTTTTCATATATTTGTTGATTGCTTGTATATCCCCTTTTGAGAAGTGTCTATGCAGGTCCTTGGCCCACTTGTTGATTGGGTTATTTGTTTTTTTTTTTTTTGGTGCTTATCTTTTTGAATTCTTTATATACCCTAGAGATTAGCAATCCTTAGTAGGAAGAGTAAAGCAGGTGGCATCACTATACCAGAACTTAAACTATACTCTAGAGCAATAATAACAAAAACAGCATGGTATTGGCACCCAAACAGTCTGGTAGACCAAAGGTACAGAATAGAGGACACAGAGACTAACCCACAAAATTACAATTATATTAGACAAAGGTGCCAAAAATATGCACTGGAGAAAAGATAGCATCTTCAACAAATGGTGCTGGGAAAACTGGAAATCCATATGCAACAAAATGAAATTAAACCCCTGTCTCTCATCATGCACAAAACTCAACTCAAAGTGGATCAAGGACCTAGGAATTAGACCAGAGACTCTGCATCTAATAGAAGAAAAAATAGGCCCTAATCTCCATCATGTGGGATTAGGCCCCAACTTCCTTAATAAGACTCCTGTAGCTCGAAAATTAGAACCAAGAATCAATAATGGGATGGAATCAAACTAAAAAGTTCTCAGCAAAAGAAACATTTGTGAGGTGAACAGAGAGCCTATATCCTGGGAGCAAATTTTTACCCCTCACACATCAGATAGAGCACCAAATTTCTTTTGAATTAGAGAAGTCCTACAGTAGAGGCTATGGAGTTGCAGTTTACTTGTGACTTTTTCCATTGTGTTCCATCTAAGGTTTTTAGTTATCCAGGTTATCTATTTATTTTGCAGTTTCATGTCAATATGACAGCATATTGTATGCATAATTTAGTAGATAATTATGATGAGGAAAAGATTACTGAAGGGAAGAAGGAGTATTTCTTTCATATTAAATAACAGTATTACTTTGTATTCTATGGCACTGGGTACATGTTCTGAGTCTTTGTAAAATTATTGTTCTTTCTAGGATTAAATCTTTGTATGCCATACTACACATAGGGGATAACTTTTTTAAAAAAACTAAAATTTTATTCAACATAATGATTTACTTCTACCTTGAATAAAAATTGAGGTTAACATTGGTGGTTGTACTTGATAAATTGTGTATATATTGGGGCCTCGGCTTCTCCGTTTCTAAGAAAGAGTATGATGGTAATGAACTACTTGAGTTGTTGAGCAGAAAATAAACAGGGAGATTGTAACGATTGGCTAAATATTAAAGGTTCTACAAATACCTTTAGTACTGCTATACAGGAAGGACTAGTGACCTTTTAGATAACATTTATTAAATTTCCGAAGAAAGAAAATGAATGAACAACAAAGCACACCTTGCCATTGGAAATCAGTCCTCTGATACATTGCTGATAAGTAGCCTAGTTTTCAAGTTTGACTTTAGTAACAGGATCTTACAGCCCTGCTACTTTCATGGAGCAGAGGACCATTTTAACAAAAGGGGAAAAAAAAAAAAGGAAGCAAAGATTCCAAGTGACTCAATGAGGATCAGAAACAAGGCAGGTGAGAGGAGACAGTTACATTAAAGTTATGTTAATATCTAGTTGATTAGGTAACAAGTCACTTGCTCTGTGACTCAGCCAGGCTGTACAAAAACAGATCCCACTGCTTGGTAGGTGCTCATTAAATGTTGGTTGCTTCAGTGAATATTGTTTCTAATATGTTGTGTCATAGCACCAGGGGTTCACAGATCACTGTGAAATATGCTCTGGTTTCCTCTGCAAAAATCAGATCTGCCTTGACTCTAGAGTTTTATATGAGTTTTAGGATCAGGTCTGTAATTTAGAGGTTATATCCCACAAATAGAATAAGAAGCGATCTAACTGGAGAGACAGCTTCTCTCCTAAGTGTTACGGGTTACCATTTGAAGGGCACTTTCATATTCATTTTCTCTGCTGATTTCACAAACTATAAAGGGGAGAATTTAGTTCCATTTTTTTGAAGAATGAACTGAAATTCCACCAGATTATCCCCCTGCCTAATGTTGTTATAATTAATTTTTTGCAAAGACAGAAATGAGTTCTCTTGCTTCACAACTTCATGTTCTCATCTTTTCTAAAAAAAAAAAAAAAAAAAAAAAATCCCTAGGGAAAAAACAAACAAATGAATACATAAATAAAATTTAAGGATCAGTCCTTGAGTAAAATTTTAGATTAAAGTACCAAGAGCATATACTTTTACCTTAGAAGAGGTCTATCATGAATACTCCTTACGGAATATTATACCACACTAGCTGGAATGATAGTGTTAGCAAATACTGACTGTGTGCCAGATACTCTCATATATACTTAACTAATTTAATCCTATAACAATACTTAGATATAGGTACCACACATGTTCCTCACTATCAAATCTATTTAATTACTGAGTTTGGGTAACAAAATTGAAAAAAAATGACAAAATAACATACTTTCCAAGTCAATTTGATTCCTAATTTTTAGAAAGCAAATAGGAGTCAGAGAGCAAGGGATGTTTTACAAATCCATTGGCTCCTAAGTTTAGAGGGTGAGGATACTTGTATTTTTATAATTATTTCATACTGGAGGAAACTGAGGCCAAGGGAAGGGAAGTGACTTGCCTTCAGCCACACAGCCCATATATTGTGGATAATGGACCTAGGGCTCCAATTCAGGCAGTCTGCTTGTGGGTAAGTTCTTATTTACTATGTTTTTCTGTCTTTCACTTGGACCCCAAGTTATGCATGGGAAAGTTTAAGGCATTATGTTTTGAAGTAGAAGCAAAATAAGGGGTACTAGAAAATGGTGGGGTGTCAGAAGAGAGGACAGCTCTCGTGGTACTTGTGATAAGTGGATTTAGACTATATGGTATCTGTTTGCCTATAATTTTATTTGAAAAGCTGCCTTTTTCATCACTATGACCAAAATATCCAGAAAGAACAACTTAGAGGAGGAAAGCTTTATTTGGAGTTCACAGTTTCAGAGGGTTAGTCCATAGACAGCCACCTCCATTGGTCTGGGCCCAAAGTGAGGCAGAATATCATGGTAGAATGGCCAAGCTGAGGAAAGTTACTCAACTCATGGTGAGGTCAGGAAGCAACGGTGGGGGAAGGGGTGAAAGGAGCCACAGGGAAGATGTGCTCTTCCCCACCCCATATGCCTACAGTTACCACCCAGTCAGTCCATTCAAACTAGGATGGACTGGTTAGATGGCAGTTCTCACAATCCAATCACTTCACCTCATTCATAGCATTAGTAAGGGAACTTTGGGGGACACCTTATATCCAAACCATGACATTGAGAACCCAAAAATGTTTTATCTCTAAAACATTTGCTGTGTAGAAGCCTTATTTGTTTTAATGTTATTAGAAAAGTAACCCAGTTAGAGTCAGAATTTGCTACTTCGCCTTCTTCTATGTGTCTGAAATGCCAGCTCTGGGGTACACATTGAGTAAGTGCTGCTTCATTCAGCAAATTTATGAACAAGAAAACAGTTTATTAGAGTTCCATTTCCTAAAAGATACTTGCTAGGCATTATCCCAAGAGATGTTTCTTAAGAAAATGGTTCTATGGCCAAATAAAATTGGAAATCACTATATAATGGAGTGTCCTTGGAGGATTGCACATTAGCATATTAAAGGCTTTCTGAAGTTCTGCAAAAAAAAGTCTGTTTAGCTTTGCTTAACTAAACGTTCTGTTAGACTGATTAAAAAGTTTTTGGAAGGGGTTTTATTTCATTATTGTTATTTATAAAACATCTATTAACATCCCATGGAACAAGCTTAAGGAAATATTGAATTAGGATTAAAAAAAAAGTCTTGACAAAATAGGTATCTTATATATTAAGATCACTGTTTTGTTTATACAATAATGTGCAACCAATTCCTAGAAGAGCTGCTTATATACATTGACATCAAGAAGGATTCTGCATGGGTACATGTCTTATATGTACATTGTATCATTTGCTCTTAAAACCACTGCTTGAGAAAGTAGGCCAATATCATTATTCCACTTAACATAAGGGAAAATGTGGCTTAAAAGCATACTGTCACCTCAGCTCCTGAGACATCCAGAGCTGAGTTGGCAGATGAGTCACTATCCTTCACAAACATGTCAAATCTCTATTCTTTGGGATCTTGCTTGGCTGGGGAAACTGGGGCTCAGGGTTTTATTTTGCATTATGGGAATTTGTTTGTGCTGATCCTAATAAGAACATTTGAAGAACTAGAAAAAAAAATCCTTAAATTCATTTGGAGGAATAAGAGCCCCTGAATTATCAAAGCAATCCTGAGCCAGAAGAGTGATACAGGAGGCATCACAATACCTGATCTCACATTATACTAGAGCTATAGGAACAAAAACACCATGGTATTGGTATCAAAATAGACTTGAAGACCAGGGGATAGAATACAAGACAAACTCACATTCTTACAGCCATCTGATACTTGACAAAGATGCCAAAAGCATATTGGAGAAAAGACAGCCTTTTAAATAAATGGTGCTGGGAAAACTGGATATCCATATGTAGAAGAAAGAAACTAGATCTTTATCCCTCACCGAGCACAAAAGTCAAATTGAAATGAATCAAAGACTTGGGAATTGGATCATAAACCTAGGAACTGCTAAAAGAAAACATAGGGTTAGCAGTCCATCATATACATGCAGGCACCAATTTCCTCAACAAGACCCTCAAAGCTCAAGAAATAAACTAAGAATCAATAAGTGGGATGACATTCAAATTAAAAAGCTTCTGCACAGCAAAGGAAACAATTAAAAGCATGAAGAGGGAGTATAGAATGAGGGAAAAAAAAACTTTGCCAGCTATTCCTCTGACAGGGGATTAATATTCAGAATAAATAACTCAATTTTAGCACCAGAGAAACAAATAACCCAATCAATAAATGGGTGAAATAACTAAAGAAGAAACACAAATGGCCAACAAATACATGAAAAAAAATTCAACATTTCTAGCAATCATGGAAATGTAAATCATAACTTCACTAAGATTTTATCTCATTACAATCAGAATGGCAATGATCAAGAACACAAATAATAAATGCTTGCAGGCATGTGGGGGTTGGGAAAGTATACTCATACATGGTTGGTAGGACTGCAAATTAGTACAACACTATGGAGATTGCTCAAAAAACTAGAAATGGAACCACTATATGACCCAGCTATCCCACTGCTTAGTATTTATCCAAAAGAACTAGAATCCGAATACTACGTGATACAGACACTTCAGTGTTTATAGCAAAACAATTCACAATAACCACGTTTTGGAACCAGCCCAGATGCATGTCAATAGATGAATGGATTAAGAAAATGTGGTATGTATACACAATGGATTTTTACTTGGCCATAAAGAAGACTAAAATTAATGGCATTTGCTAACAAATGGATGGTAGTGGAGAACATCATGCAACAGCCAGTGAAATAAGCCAGACTCAGAAAATAAAGGGTTGAATGTGGAGCTAGAGGGAAATAAGGAGTAGATGGAGAAAGCATGGATCAGATATCATAAAAGTATAGGGAAGATAAGTGGAGTAGAAGATCAAGAGGGAGAGAGAATGGACAGGAAAGGGGAGAAAATAAGGAATGAATTGAACAAAATTACGTTATAGCATGTATAATATATCATAGGGAATTTCACCTTTATGTATATGTAGAAAGTACCAGTCAAAAATAATGTAAATGAGTGAAAGGAAGATCAGTAAAGGAAGAAGAATAGGGCAAGGGAGGAGAGGAGGGAAAGTAGGGGAAATGGGGACTGAAATCAAATTCCATGCATATATGATTTGTCAAAATGAACCCAACTACTATGTATAACTATAGTACTTAGAAAAAATACTGAAATATTAATAAAAAAATCTTGAAACAATATTCTCTGTACAGACACAGTCTGAGTAGGTGGAGCCAAACAGGTGTAAACTCACCTTCTGGCATACTTTGTAAATGAGATAATATCTGCCTTGCAGAGCTTGTATTGAGAATTAATGATAATTTATTACGAAATGTCTGGTATGTAGCAGGTGCCCAATAAATGAATGACATCAGCATTATTATTGTTAATATTAGAAGATGATGGTCTCTTTGAGAAACCTTCACATTAATGTGGTTGTATCTTTATACCAAAGTGCAATGTAATAAAAGGTGTTCTGTATGTGGATAGGAGAGGGGAGTGAGGGCAGTCCAAGTATTTTATCTTCTGTGATCTTGTTTGAATCAGAGCTATGTTGACTCTCTGGGAAAACAGGCCTCTTGTTCAAACATCAGCCCTAAGTAAGATTTTTCTTAATGCACCTTTTGATTAACATTGAGTCCAAGACTGGAATGCCTATTGATGGGGTCCATTGAGTATAGACTCCTGTATTATTTATAAGCAGAGTGGAGGGAGACTGAAGCTGGGCTACAACTTTTATTGTGAAAAGCATGGCTAATCCTTTGGGAGTTTCTACCCAAACTTAAATAGAATGAGATCTTTTACCTGTCTTCCTATAGGTTACATGAACAACTTTTAGAGCTCCATTGCAATTTATCTACAGTATTTCTGAGTATATCTCTTTGTATAGATTTTCTAGTAGTTGTGCTAGCTATTACATGGTATATGTGTATTGTATCTTAACACAGTTTACTGGCATTGATATTTTACTAGTTTGAAAGAAGGATAGCAACTTTATCTCCCTTTAAGTTCCTTTACTTTCCCCCTTTTATAATAAAGATGTCTTAAATAATTTTTCCACATATCTTGAGCACTACATAATATGATACTATGATTTCTGCTTTAGCCATCAAACAAAATTTGGAAAATTCAAATGGGATAGGTAAATCTATTGTATTTCTCCATATTTTTATTATTTCTGCTGTTACTTCTTTCTTTTTGAAGTTCAAAGATTGCTTGATTTATTATTTGCATTCTGTTTCAAAAGTTGTGGGGTGTTTTGTTTGTTTGTTTGCCATTCTTTTAGGATTAGTGTGGGCAACAAATTCTTTTAAGTTTCCTTCACTGAAGAATGTCTTCATTTCTTTTTAATTCTTGGTGACTATTTCACCAGGTATAGGGTCTTCCATTCACAGTTTCTTCTTTCAATATTTGAAAAATGTTGACTTCCTCTAGCTTCAAGGGTTTCTGATAAGAAATATTATCATTTCTGTTGTTTTTCCTTTCTATGTCGTATGTTGTTTCTCTTTCTCCTTTAAAGACTTTTTGATTCATGTGTCACATGAATTTCTGTAGGTTTTTATATTTGAATTCTCTAGGTTAATGTCTTTTGAAAACTAGGGATTTCTTAGTCATTATTTTTTCAAAAACTTTTCCAGTACCATATTTCTCCTTTCCTTTCAACATGCCAATCGCGGGAGTGATATATTTTCCCCCTTCTATCTTCAAGTTTACCAATTCTTTGCTATGTGTTCTCCATTCTAAAACTGAGCTCATCTATCCAGGGTTTTCTTTAAAAAAATTTTTAGTTAGTGTAATTTTCCATTTTGAAAATTTCTATTTGGTTCTTTGTATCTTTTGTTGCTTCTCCGAGACTCTGTTGCTTTGGGCATGTTTGTAATCGCTTTTTAAAGCATCTCTGTGATAGCTGATTTAAATTCCTTGTAAGATAGTTTCAAACTTTGTGTTATCTCAGTGTTCACATCTGTCGATTATCTTTTCTCTTTCAGGTTGAGATTTACTTGGTTCATGGTATGGTGAGGGTTTTTGTTTCTGAATGTATCCTTGACTCTTTGGGTATTATTATAAGACTTTGGGTTTATTTATTTATTTATTATTTTTTTTATTGGTTGTTCAAAACGTTACAAAGCTCTTGACATATAATATTTCATACATTAGATTCAAGTGGGTTATGAACTCCCATTTTTACCTCAAATACATATTGCAGAATCACATCAGTTACACATCCACATTTTTACATAATGCCATATTAGTAACTGTTGTATTCTGCTACCTTTCCTATCCTCTACTATCCCCCCTCCCCTCCCCTCCCATCTTCTCTCTCTACCCCATGTACTGTAATTCATTCCTCTCTTTTGTTTTTTTTCCCATTCCCCTCACAATCTCTTATATGTAATTTTGTGTAACAATGAGGGTCTCCTTCCATTTCCATGCAATATCCCTTTTCTCTCCCTTTCCCTCCCACCTCATGTCTCTGTTTAATGTTAATCTTTTCCTCCTGCTCTTCCTCCCTGCTCTGTTCTTAGTTGCTCTCATTATATCAAAGAAGACATTTGGCATTTGTTTTTTAGGGATTGGCTAGCTTCACTTAGCATAATCTGCTCTAATGCCATCCATTTCCCTGCAAATTCCATGATTTTGTCATTTTTTTAGTGCAGAGTAATACTCCATTGTGTATAAATGCCACATTTTTTTTTATCCATTCATCTATTGAAGGGCATCTGGGTTGGTTCCACAGTCTAGCTATTGTGAATTGTGCTGCTATGAACATCGATGTGGCAGTATCCCTGTAGTACGCTCTTTTAAGGTCTTCAGGGAATAGTCCGAGAAGATAAAGCAATCATGAAATTCATATGGAAAAATAAAAGACCCAGAATAGCAAAAGCAGTTCTAAGCAGGAAGTGTGAATCAGGCGGCATAGCGATACCAGATTTCAAACTATACTATAGAGCAATAGTAACAAAAACAGCATGGTACTGGTACCAAAACAGGCGGGTGGACCAATGGTACAGAATAGAGGACACAGAGACTAATCCACAAAGTTACAACTATCTTATATTTGATAAAGGGGCTAAAAGCATGCAATGGAGGAAGGATAGCATCTTCAACAAATGGTGCTGGGAAAACTGGAAATCCATATGCAACAAAATGAAACTGAATCCCCTTCTCTCGCCATGCACAAAAGTTAACTCAAAATGGATCAAGGAGCTTGATATCAAATCAGAGACTCTGCGTCTGATAGAAGAAAAAGTTGGC
Source organism: Marmota flaviventris (assembly GCF_047511675.1). NCBI lineage: Eukaryota > Metazoa > Chordata > Mammalia > Rodentia > Sciuridae > Marmota > Marmota flaviventris. Next base: position 77,163,956 of record NC_092498.1, read on the forward strand.
TCCGATCTACATACTGTGGGGTCGGGCTCCAAATTCCTTAATAGGACACCCATAGCACAAGAGTTAATAACAAGAATCAACAAATGGGACTTACTTAAACTAAAAAGTTTTTTCTCAGCAAGAGAAACAATAAGAGAGGTAAATAGGGAGCCTACATCATGGGAACAAATTTTTACTCCTCACACTTCAGATAGAGCCCTAATATCCAGAGTATACAAAGAACTCAAAAAATTAGACAATAAGAGAACAAACAACCCAATCAACAAATGGGCCAAGGACCTGAACAGACACTTCTCAGAGGAGGACATACAATCAATCAACAAGTACATGAAAAAATGCTCACCATCTCTAGCAGTCAGAGAAATGCAAATCAAAACCACCCTAAGATACCATCTCACTCCAGTAAGATTGGCAGCCATTATGAAGTCAAACAACAACAAGTGCTGGCGAGGATGTGGGGAAAAGGGTACTCTTGTACATTGCTGGTGGGACTGCAAATTGGTACAGCCAATTTGGAGAGCAGAATGGAGATTCCTGGGAAAGCTGGGTATGGAACCACCATTTGACCCAGCTATTGCCCTTCTTTGGGTTTATTTAAATCTTCCATTTCAACAGTGACACCTCTGACCCCATTCAGCTAAAGGAAGAGAGGAGCCATCTCATTACTACCCAGTGATGATAGAAGTTCAAGTTCCACAGACAAGTGGGTGGGGCTGAGTACTTTATTCTTAGGTGGGTGTGTGCCTCTCTACTGGGCTATACCTTTCTACTAGGCCTCCACTGACACTGTCCTGCCTGGGACAGCAAGAGGTACCTCCAGCTTCTCCCTGGATGGGCTTTGCCGACACTATGAGGGGGTAAGGTGGCTTTGTTAACTGTGGGTGGTGAAAGTCCTGCTTCCCAGTTGGTCTCCCTGACACCATCATACCTGGGAGAGATGCCATGTCATCCCCAGGTGGTGGAGATGTGTTATTGAAAGAACTTCAATAAAATTGCTCCCATCAATTGAAAGCCAACTATGTACCAGGAATATAAAACCTTTTGTTTCTAATCCTTTATGATACCATTATAAGGCAGTTATTACTATTTTAGTTTTGTGGATGAGATAAATATATTCATAGATGTTATAATATTTCCAAGATTTCACAACTACTAAATATTGGAGCCAGGAATCAAACCCCTGACTGATTTGAAAGACTGAACTTTTATTCCTGTATGAAGTTTTTGAGAAATGAGGGAGTCATGAAAATCAGGCCCATGAGGGAAAGAAGAGTGAGAAAATTTTGTCTTGCAATACTAGCGATTGAACCCAGGGGCACTGTTCCACTAATTATCTATCTATCTATCTATCTATCTATCTATCTATCTATCTATCTATCTATTTTTGGGGGGGGTACCAGGGATTGAACTCAGGGGCACTTGACCACTGAGCCACATCCTAGTCCTATTTTGTATTACATTTAGAGACAGGGTCTCACTGAGTTGCTTAGTGCCTTGCTGTTGCTGAGGTTGGCTTTGAACTCATAATCCTCCTGCCTAAGCCTCTTGAGCCACTGGGATTACAAGCATGTGCCACCATACCCAACCCTTTTTATTTTTTATTTTGAAACAGGGTCTTGCTAAGTTCCTGAGACTGACCTCAAACTTGTGATTCTCCTGCCTCAGCATCCCAAATGATGGGGATTACAGGCATGTACCACCATGCCCAGCTTTGCATGAGGATATAAATGTATTAATATAAATAAGATGCCCTTCCAGGAGTGAGTATTTGTCAGATATGTACAAGTTGGAAGAAGATATTCCTGCTAGTGGTAAGCTTATTCTTTTTCACATTTGAATTGTTACAGTGAAGAATTCACACTCAAAGATTGGAATGGATTTTTATAGTACATGATGGTAGTATTGGATGAATATTTGTTGAATGAATAATTACCATTTATAAAACATTTGCTAGGCCTTGTGCTAGGTCATTATCCCTCTTCCTTAAAGCATTCTTCCAAGTAGGTATTGTTGTTATTATTAATTTATTTATTGAGGTAGGGTCTTGTTATGTTGCCCAGGCTGCCTCAGCCTCCTGAGAATGTTTATGTGTGTGTGTGTGTGTGTGTGTATATATATATGTATATGTGTGTGTGTATATATATATATATATATATATATATATATATATATATCCTGAATATGTGTGTACACACACACACACACACACACCACACATTTTGCTCCTTGCTTCAAGTGGATGATATTATTACAATTTTTTTTGTATAAAGAAGTGGAGGCTCACTTCTTTATATGAAAAATTGTGATAATATCCACTTGAAGCAAGTGGATATTATATAAACTAACATTTTTTTTAAATGAAGTAGTTTGAATCCAGCATCATTTTAAAAACCTGGGTTTGACATAATACATACTGCTAAGGAGTGCTAAAAGATACCTGAAAGAAAGGTGTGACCAGCCAGTGAGAGGCATTCATGTAAATGGTCCTTTATTCAGGCCTACATCAGATTATGTTGTCAATTAAAAATCATCATTTGAAAGCCCTAGGAAGGGACTTCATATTTGTCTTTTTTTAGAAGGTGGTGGTTTTTTCTGATACTAAGATCTAATCATATTTACTTCAAATGTATTCTGGTTGGTTAGTTCTGTCTAAAAAGCTCTATAGTAACTGCCAGACCATGAAGGAGAGGGTATATTTTATATTATGTGTATTATATATAATATATATTTATACAACATATAGTATTAAATATGTTATGTATATACTAATATATATTATATTTTTCTGGTCTCATTTTGTTCTTTTTTTGCTATTGATGAGTCTGAGTATCTAGGTACTGGAGGGGGAAAAGAAAATTAACTTTGGGTTGAATGCTTTTAATAATGCAATCATTTAAACGTGAAGTATTGCTTTGGAACATTGTCTTTTATAGTGCTACGAAGTCATGTTGTCAATTATCACGACTTTGGACTTTATGATAATATATATCCGGCTAGTTGACGTTAACTTTGATAAGCCTTTGGAAAAGTAAGTCTGTGCCAAAAAATGGTGTAAATAAGATTTCAAATGGGAACGTTTACTTATATATGACAACAAACTAATTAAAAACTTGAGTAACTTAATATAAAAAATCAGTAGATCAAGATAAATGTCCATTCACTGAAGTAAAACATTTTTAATAGCAATTGGATAAACTAGATTTAGTTAATGTCTCAACTGGAAGATAGACTATCTTTTTAAGTAGTTCTACTTTATATTGTTTTCTGTGGTATGAATGAGGCATTGTCTGGGGATCTGGGGGACTTCCAGGTCTGTTAACCAATTTAACAGTCTACATGATGTTGATGGATGTCTATGAAACTGAGAGCTCTGAAAGAAACAAAACTCAAAAAAGCCCTACTTTTAGGGAATGGATTTGAAGGCCTGGGAGCAGTTTTAACCCAAGTTACTTTGTATATCCTTTTAATGTCTGAAAAATGCCTAGCTTTCTCTAAGCTGTTCCCTGCAGATGATGGTAGGCCTCTGCTAACTCATGAATTATTCTTTGGTTTGGGTCTGGAATGTCCCCCAAATTCTCATGTGTTTAATGCCTGGATCCCAATGGAGCAAGGTTTAGAGGTGGTGGGGATTTTGGAAGTGATTAGATCATGAGGACTCTGGCGTCATCCATGAATTACCATTGATAGCTTAAATGGACTACTCCATGGTGGTGGAATTGTAGGGAGTAGGGCAAGGCTGCAGGAAGTAGGTCACTGGGGGATCTCTGGATGCTCTTGTTGTTAGTCCTTTCCTCTCTTTCTCACTGCTTTCTGACTTCATGAGATTTGAGCAGCTTCCTTCTACCGTGATGTTCTGCTTTGCTTCCAACCCAAAGCAATAGAGCCGGCTGACCATGGTTCGAAACTTCTGAAACTGTGAGGCAAACTATATCTTTTCTCCTCTAAGTTGTTTATATCAGGTATTTTTATCATAGCAATGAAAAGTTGACTAACAAATAATTGGTACTGGTAATTGGTCTTTGCTCTTACTGTAACTGACTATACGTTTTAGAAGCCTTTGGATCTGGTTTGCAGGAGAAGTTTGGGACCATTTGGAGATTCTGACTAGAGATGCCCTAGAATGTAAAGGTGATGGACCTGTTAATGTGGCAGAGGAACTTTTAAGATAACGTAGCATTTGGGCAGTGGCATTCTGGCTGCTTTTAGATAAATTTACAGTGAGAATCAGAAACAAAAAACAAGAGTGGAAAGACATGAAAAACTTGCAGGTTGACTAGAAAAGAATGTCCATAAAGTTGGGGCCAAAGTTGCTGAAAAGATTAGCACCACTGAAAAACCACACTTTGCAATCAGACAATAGGAAAGATGCCTTGAGGGCATCTTAGGGATCAGCAAGACCCCAGGAGCCACAGATCAATGGTATAGAAGTGAAAACTCCTTTGAAAGAATTTACTTTGAAAAGAGAGCCCTGAGGCATCCTGCTCACACAGGGCATTCTAGCAAATCATTCCACCAGGATTCATTTCACTGTGCCTAGCTCTCCAGGCATTCAGAGGCCATTGCAGCCATGGTCCAAGGGGCTCAGCTAACAGCTCCTGCTGGCAGCAGACCATGGCATCATCCACTACTTCTGGTTTTGCAGGCATGAAGAATGCAAGAGTGGTAGAGTCACAGAGACTTCTACCAAGATTTCCAAGGAAGGCCCTTGAAGGCCAGGAAATGTGCATCAAGGTCAGAACCCCTGCAGGCAGTGAGAGTGAGGCTAAGGCTGTAATAGAGATCCCAGAAAGTTAGAGATGCCTGAAATGTGGACCATGTGCTGAGGAAAGATGCAGACAGTGGTCCAAGTCTTGAGGCCCATGTCTTGCCACCATCTGCCTGGAAGCTGGATGGTAGAACTAAAGGGCTTAATATTTGCCCCACTGGGTTTCCATCATGTTTTGGTCAAGTCCCTACTTTTTATGTTCCCATTCCTCCCTTTTGGAATGGGAATCATTACTCTGTGCCATTGTATGCTGGAGGTATAGACCTTGCTTTTGATTTAATAGGAGCTCACAGCTAAGAGTTGACTTGCGTCTCAAAGGATACTTTAGACTTGGACTTTTGAGCAATGCTGGAACAGTTGGACCTCTGGGGACTTTCAGAGATAATTTGAATGCATTTTGCATTGTGACGAGGATATGAGCCTTTGGGGTTCAATAGCAGAATGTTATAGTTTGGAACCAAAATGATCCCCAAAGTCTCATGTGTTTAAGGCTTAGTCTCCAATCCAGTAATATTCAGATATGGGGCTTTTGGGGAGTGGTTGGGTCATGAAGGCTGTACCCTTATTAATGGATTCCCATTGATAACTGACTGGACTACTGGGAGTTGGTAGAAACCGTAGGCAGAGGGGCATGGTTGGAGGACCTAGGTTACTGGGGGAATGCCCTAAAAGGGTATTTCTTAATGCTAGTCCCTTCCCCTCTCTTTTTTTTCTGATTCCTGGATGTCATGAGCTGAGTAGCTTTCTTTCACTACACCCTTCTACCATGATGTTCTGACTTGCTTTGGCCCAAAGCAATGGTGCCATCTGATTACAGAATGAAATCTCTGAGCTAAAATACATCTTTTCTCCTAAATTGTTCATGTCACGTGTTTTGGTCACAGTGAGAAAAAGCTGGATAACACAAGTCACCTTCCCCTCAGGTTCCCCTTGTAATTTCAAATGAGAGCTTGAAACTCTGGCTCAAATGAACTCCTATGTAACAATGGATTTGTATTTAAATCCTTAGGTACAAATGAATAATGTTCTTTCCAAAAGAGTATTTTGCCTGTTTTGAAGATAAGTTGAAGATAGTAAAGGGTGACCCTTTGGGTAGTCATTGTGAATGTTTAAGTCAGAATCTGAAATGATGACTTCGCTTTTTAGGGATGAGGTTGAAACAGTCAGCACATTTACATGAACAAGGTAGCACTTACTGCTTTCAGATGGTTTAACTAAGATCCATCCTTCCCAGATGAGATGACTAAAAGGTGAATTGCCCAAGCAGATCTCCTGGAAATCTTTTGCTAAGTGCAGAAACATTTTAACTGCTGTGCTTCTCAAATGTTAATTTTCATTCCATGGTAAAATAGTAAAGAAAACACTCTTAATTGCTTATTCTAAGTTTTGCACCTAAAGCTCAAAAATTCAGTGTCTCAGACATTGGAAGCTTTTGAATAGGAAAGTATTTAAACCAAAGATAACTAGCTTTAGGTAATAAAGATACTTAATACAAACAAGAATGACACCCCTGAATCCTTTTCTTTTTTGGCTCACTGTATGTGTGTGTGTATATGTGCGTGCGTGCGTGTGCTCACTGACACACATTTAAAATCACTCTTATGTGGAGACTCCCCAAATTTATTCAATTAATAACTTGTTTTCTAAAACCAGAGAGAATTTGTCTTTTTGTTACAGTGTTATGTAAACTCTTACTGGGAGAGACTTCAAGACCTGCTCCCATCCCCTTTTCATTAGACAGAACTAGCTTACTTGTGGAAATAGTTTTAATTTGCTTTTATATTTCCTGTTAGAATCTTCACTTTGAGAGTTAGTTAAGCTTCTTAAATTAAAAAGGAATTTCCCCCAACTTTTTTAGCAAGAAGTTAGATAAATGGCTAACTTTATAAGAGAGTTTTGTGTACTATTTAGATGAAAATACACAAAGTACTAGGTTATATTTTAAAAAGTTCTATAATTTGTTTTGAACCATGACAGACATTAAAAAAAAAAAAACACAGGATTCCTTTTGGCTTAAGTATCAAACTATATATAATAAAATCCTTTTATTGTACTATCTTGAAAGAAATCATTCTAAATAACAGTTTTACTGGCTCAGTAAGATATTTTATTATCTAAAGAAAACTAGGAAGGTATTACTGTATTACTGATATGTATATTTCTACTGGATGTTCAGTGGTAATAATGGCTGACATTCCCTTGATGTTTGATATGTGCTAGGCACCATTCATACTAATCTAGACAGTAAGAAAAATGTGAGTCTAAAGATGTCTCTGAGAGAAGTTCAGGTTATAACCTAAGAAATTGAAGAAAAATGTGGGTCTATGAAAAAGTTTGCCATGAGAAAAGTTTTGAAATGTTTTCCTGTTACGTTTGTTTATTTTTGGTACTGGGGATTCAATCCAGGGGCACTTTACCACTGAACTATATCCCTACCCCTTTTTAATTTTTATTTTGAGGCAGGATCTCACTAAGTTGCTGAGGTTGGCCTCAAATTTGTGAGTCTTCTATCTCATCCTCTTGAGGATTAGATATGTGGCAACATGCCCAGCTGGTGTTTATTTTTTAAATGGCAATATTGACCTCCAGAACACTGATTTAGCAGCTGTACTTTTACTTCTAGCTAATTAATGCAGACAACTTCAGATTTGTCTAGTACTCCTTTGTCCCTGTTGATTTGTTGAACTCCCTCTCCACATGTACACTTTTTTTGTTGTTCAAAATTTGTGTTTTGTTGCATTAAGAAATCTCCCTGAAGATTTCTGTTTTCACGTTAATTTATTTTTCCCTCTTCATTATTTGTACAAAAATATTTTAAATCATGTTTCCCCCCCCATCCCAACTCTGGCTAGAAGTATCTGTTTGGTCATTTTTATTTTAAATGTCCTCCAGAAGATAATTTTATAAACAAATAATTATTTGTTGGTAATAGAAAGTGCGTGAATTTGCCATGCAGATAGATTTAGTTGAATTATTTAGACTCCCTGACTTCAGTTTTCTTACCTATAAAATGGGGCAAATATACTAATCTCATAATCTCATAATTAATAAAAATTCTACAATTTAATTTTTAAATGACACAGAACCCTTACAAATAGTTTTTGTTCACCTTCTCTTTTAGGAACATGCTACTTCTACTGAATCTCTCTGCTTACCTAGTCTATGATAGATCCCGAGTATCTATATATCTAACAAAAACTTGATTTTGTTTGTTACCATTGCTCAGCTCAAGTTGAGAAGCATCTTAAAAATTGCTATAGTCTGCTCTCTTTTCAAGTGTTCAAGCCTAATAATGCTTTTGACAGTTCTGAATGAGTTTCTGAATTTGATTAGGGCTAGTTGACACTTCAAAACTAAGCATATCTCTAATTTTTTTTGCTATATGACTCCATAAGAGGTCTTTCAGGTTTTCCTCAAGGGTTGTATCTCTGTCTCTCTTTTTCTCACTTTATATGGTGAAGGGTACTTTTAAAATAGTTTGCAGCAATATCTTCTTTCCTCCTGCTTTTCTTTCAATGTGACCTTGATGCTCTTCCCATTGAAACACAGGTTCTGTTTCTTTCTTGTAAACCTAAAGGTCTAAGCCACACAAACAAACAAATTTCTGTTTGATTCTCTTGAGATGTTTGCTTTTAGACCCTAGCTATCAAGCTATGGAACACAAAAGCTAGTCCATGCTTGAGAGATCACATGGAGAACACATATATGCATTTTCTGGCCCACAGAACAACTGAGGTCCTGATTAACTGCCAATGTTGGGGGTGAAATTTCCCTAAGATGATTCTAGCCCTCAGCTGTTGATTTGCCCTACTGACCACCAAACTTCCAAGTCTTCTCAGCTGAGTTCCCTAACTTCATGGAACTGTGCTCTTATGAACTCCTGATCCACATAATCAGTGAACATGATAAAAATGAGCCCTCTGAGATGGCTTATTACTTAGCTGTAGTATCTAGAACACTCTCTTTCTCCTTTTCCTTCTCTCCTCTTACATGGACATGCAAATAGAACTTGATTCTGTATTACTGATATGTATATTTCTATTGGATGTTCAGTGGTAATAATGGCTGACATTCCCTTGATGTTTGATATGTGCTAGGCATCATTCATTCTAAGCACCATATATATATTAAATCTTCCAACAATATAAGAGAATCATCGACCATGGAAATCTAAGTTTATACTTCAAGATTAGCATTGACATTTTGTATTTTACAACCTTATTTCTTTTCAATGCAAAATTTTCAACATTTTACCAGCTCAGAAATAAGAAAGTTTTCTACAATTGATAATGTCATAATTGAATCAGCAACATTTTAATTTAGGGTTTTTTTTTGGGGGGGGGGGGGTACCAAGGATTGAATCCCCAGGAGTGATTAACCACTGAGCAACATCCCTAGCTCTCTCTCTCTTTTTTAAATTTTGAAACAGGGTCTCAATAAACTGCTTAGGACTTCACTAAACTGCAGAGGCTGGCCTTAAACTAGCAATCCTTCTGCCTCAGGTTCATGAGTTGCTGGAATTGCAGGTGTGTGCCACCACACCCAACTTTAATTTAGTTTTACTATCGTATGTAAAATAATGGCCTTTCTTACAATAATAATACCTTGTACCTTATTTTGATAAAATGCATTTTTTAACCTATCAGATGCTAGAATCTAACATACGTACAAACACAAGGGCATACCGCTTACAAGGAAATGACAAGTATCTCAACAATCCATTTAAAATGGTGATGCAAAGTTAAACTGAATAGTCAGGTGTCAAAGACCTATCAGGCTGTACTATGAGGTAGACATTAGCAATCATTATTGCCTTAAAAATACATGCATGCATACAAGTTCATTAATTCACCCAGGTAACTGTCATCACATGTAAACACCTGCACATGAATATATAACTATGTCTGTCTTGGAACAAGGTTTCACAGAAACATAGCCAAAACCCAGTGGAATTACTGGGGTGCCTGCTGGTGCTGCAATCAGTCTATTCTTTTGCACAAAAGGCATCTCCTGAATCAAGAATCCTCCAGTACCTAATTTTTTTCTGACATTTTTTTATACAATTTATATTAAAAATCATTTGTAGTGATGAATGTGCAAAACATTGCTGATTCTTGTTTTATCCATAGTATTCCATTTTCAAAGTTTAGTCATGTTCCTAAAGGTCTAATTTAGTGAATTTGTATATCACAGTAGACCAGTCTAGTTTTTGATATTCATGAAAAGAATGATCCCATTAGAGTAAGGTTATTTTAGAGAGTGCTTCTGAAAGGGAGGCAATGAACTGACCAGTGGTGACAACCATCAATCATCAGGGCTGTTACATCTACTCTGACCATTGTAAATATGATTTCTTACTCAATAGCTTTTACTTGTTCATTTATATTCCTTCTTTCTATGTGACTGTTGCCCTCATAACAGAATTTTTGTCTGACTGAAGATTAAAGTGGTTGATTCTTTCTATGATCCTCGGAGAGTTTCTTTTTATTTTAAAGAGAAAAGCAGCAACTATTTAGCTATTTCAAATCATAATATATAAATTGTAGTATGTAGAGAATGAACTTTTAAGTCATTATATTGTATTTGAGAAAATCCCATAGGAATGCAGTGATTTCTAAGGCTACATGGTTAGATTGCTGGTGTCATGATATATTAAGCAGGGCACAGCAGAAGGAGCAGTATTCAGTTAAGATCAGAATGAGGAAAAAGTCAGCCATTTGAAGAGCTGCAGGAAAAGTATTTCACACAGAAGCAGCGAGTACAAATAATCTGAGTGGAAAAGGGCTTTTGGCCTGATGGAACAATATGGAGCAGCAGCCAGGTACCTGGGCAAGGCAAACAAGACATTCAGAGAGGAGATCCGGGGAACAGAAGCAGATCATTAACACCTTATAGGAAATCTATCACTGATACTGTCCCCTGCCTCTCTAATTCTACTTTTTCCTTTTCCATCTTCCTGAGGTCCTCTCTCACCCCCCACCAGTACTGGGGGGGATTTAACCCAAGTGTGCTCTACTACTCAGTGATATCACCAGGCCTTTTTATTTTTAAGTTTGAGACAGGGTTTTGCTAAATTGCGGAGGCTGGTCTCAAACTTGCAATCCTCCTGCTTCAGCCTTCCAAGTAGCTGGGATTATAGGGATGTGCTACCACACCTGACCATTTTCCTCAGTTTTGAGTCTTAGCCTCCTTCATGTGTTGACCACAATCACCTTCTCCATGGATGGCTTGTGGTTGATTGAAGCCAATCAGCATATTTTAATCCTGTGGTCAAGTTGCTATTTCTGCGGTGATGCTGCTCACCAGCAGAAATAATTAGGGTAAACCACAGGACCTTGGCCCCCTTTATTTGGATAAGAACAAGAAAATATGTTATCTCAATAATGTCTATTAACTTGCGAATGTCTTATAGACATCCTATGGGTTATTATTAGCAGAAATGTGACACTATGGATAGCAGAACAAAGAAAATGGAACTTGTTAAAATCAAATTAAATGGATTTAACATTAAACATTTATCATTTTTTATGATGAAAAAATTCAAAATCCTTTCCTCTAGCTTTTTGAAATACATGGTAGGTAATTGCTATCTATAGTTATCCTACTGTGCCATAGCACAGCAGAGCATCTTACTTTTATCCAACTATAACTTAGTTCCCCCTGATCAACTATTTGGGAGGATTTTAGGGAAAATTGACCAGAAAGGAACATACAGAATCTGGAGTATGGGGAGTGATAGTAATAAAAAAGAGAAAGTATCTCAAAAGAGACACTGACTCTGGAATTCTGCTGAGAGTGTGAGTAAGGTAAGGAAAGAGATAACAGTCAATTTTATTGGGGCATGATGTGAATCTGAGATGTTAGAAGGCTCTCAAGTTATCAAAGAAAAATTACGTTTCATATATTTTTTAAATTTTTTTTTATACCACAGATTGAATTCAGAGGCACTTGGCCACTAAGCCACATCCCAAGCCTTATTTTATAGTTTATTTAGAGACAGGGTCTCATAATAGTTGCTCGCTTTTTCTGAGGCTGGCTTTGAACTTGTAATTCTCCTGCCTCAGCCTCCTGAGCTGCTGAGATTACAGGCATGTGCCTGGCTATGTTTTATATTTACTTAAGAAAGATATATTCTAATATCTATACTTTGAAGATAAAATTTCAATGATGTTGAATCATAACTAATGAGAATATTTGCCCAAAGTAAGGATTTGAACTCAACTCTCAGGAACTGTATGGCTATATTCAATGAAAATAATTTTTAAAATTCCCATTTTTACTTGAACTTCTCAAAGAACATTAATGGAAATTCACCTCAATCCATAGTTTCATTTAAATTCCTTTTTCTTTACTAATTTGCTCAAAGTGGGGGAAGGAGAGTGAGACTGAGAGAAAGAATGCATACCTCCGTGTGTCTGTTTCTCCCTGTATTTTCCCTAATATATTCAATAGTCCCCTTTGTGTTTCATGATGCCTTTTCCCAGTGGTTACTGAGATTTCTGTTCTAGTACCAGCCATCTGAGGCTATTGTTGGAGGACTGGAAGACCCAATCACTGCACTTCTCTGGACCTTCCTCCTGGAAAGAAATGCAAGAAGTCCTTTGTGAAATATATATTCCTTTCACTTTGATCACCTTTTCCTTATACAGGATCTCAGATGGATCAAATTATCTTCCTTCTTACATCTAATTTTCTAGCAAAGTTGGACAAAACAGTTTTGGTTCAAATTATTTCTTCTTGTGGGGAGGAGGGATATTCACTTTAAATAAAATTTTCTACTCATGAATTCCAAAAGTCAAAGTGTCAAATTTCAAAGAACTTAAAACATTTACTGAATTTGTGAAACAGATTTTCATACCAAAAGCTGAATTTTGCTTTTTATCTTGTTGCCACTTTAAAAGGTTTTGTGTTTTCCATGATGTCACCGTCCCCACTGAAATCTATCTGTCTCAGTCCTGCAGAGGGCAGCTCTTCAAGTTCAGTAGGGAAGCCAGATCAAATACTAATACCCACTTCTTTAACAAGTCCATGAAAAGCAAGAACAAGAAAAATGAGCCATTCAGAAAAGACAGGCAAGCAGACCCCTGCTCTGAAGGTATAATGTGAAACTGATATTCTCTGAAACCTATTGAATATTCCCTCATCTAGGGAAAACAGAAACTGCTGTCCTACTATGGAAAGAAACTACATAAATCACTAGAGAAGAAAAAGTAAGTAGGCCACATTTGTTGGCTCAAGTTGAAATCCTTTTTTTAAAAAAATTTCCTCATTTTTTAAATTATTTTATTAGAGGTAAAATACATTGTACACTTTCAAGAATTCTTTGACTAGATGTAACATAGTGATTTTCAAGTATCTTGCTTGTGTCTCCCAAATGTTTTCTTTTATTGGTAGGGCCAGGTTTTAAGCATAAGTAAAAGAAAGGGCTGTGTTTATGGCTCATTCACTCACTTCCTTCAATGTTTGAATGCTGAGGTGTCCTAAAACTTTAGATATTCTTTGAAAGCTGAGCTAAAGATTTTTTTTTCCTTATTTATTCTGGTCCAGTGTAAATATTTGTCTATTGAGAAATGCATAGCACATTAGAATCATAAACCTACCATCTGCTTAAAATGAGCCAACACCCACTTGTAGGGAGACGGATATAGGCTGGTATCCTGTTTCTCTGGCTCTTAAGTGAAAGTCACTGACGCTATGGGGCCCTGGTTTGTTTGAGCTGCCCCATGCTAAGATTGCCTGATAAAATTCCAGAAGGGTGTGTATATTTGTTGCAACCCATAAAGATTACTTTCAAGTTCTCTTGAAGAAATAATTTTATAGTAATTGGGTCAGAAAGAGGATACAGTACCATCAGCTTTAGGTAAGTGGGTACATTCACGGACATCAGCTCACTGTGAAGATGATCTTCACTTCTCTGTTTCTAGTAGGTGCAGAGAGGCTAAGAGCAAAAGAGCACATTCTACCCACAGTGATTCATCTTTTCAAAATGACCATCATTCCCCATGTTAAACTGACAAATGCCTCTGGCTGATACTTCAGAGTAGAGTTCTCCCTGAAGTGTTTGTTCTTGCCACTTAACAGTAAGGTTATAGAGTCTGGCAAATGAATTCCTAGTGGAGAGTTATTCCTTGAGGTGCTACTTTTGCCTTTGAAAGGAATCCTTCAGAAGACAAAATTTTAGGTCAATCACTTCACATAAAGTGCTCCCCTGAAAGACTTGATCTGAGATCCTTCTGTGGGAAAACTGCACACAATAAAGACAGAAGATTGGTTGTTGTACTTTAGAAATAGAAAGTTTTGAAACAAATTACTAAGAAAGAATTTCCAGGGTTTCAGACTGATCTCAATATGCCCAAGGTAAGAAGCAAAATGATCATTTAAGATTCCTGGAACAGTCTATGTAGGTTTATATATGTTAGTTGCCAAATCTAGGTATGAAAGTAAATCAAGCTAAACTGGTTTTTTTGGGGGGACAAATTACAACTTATCTTAGGATATCAAATAGTTATTTGATGAGTACAAACAAATTTTAAGAGTTCCATAGGATTAATAAAATCAGAACAATGATTTCAACATGGTACCAGACCCAGGTTTAGGTAGATAGAATAGGTAGTTGTAAAGGGTAGTAGAAAGACCCACTTATTCTATTTCATCACTTACTATCACTACCTGGAACCTTGAAATCTTTGAAATTATTCCCCATTTGCTGCTGCTTCTTCTTCTTCTTCTCCTTTTTTTTTTTTTTTTTTGGTACCAGGGATCCCCAGCCCTATTTTGTATTTTATTTAGAGACAGGGTCTCTCACTGAGTTGCTTAGTGCTTTGCTGTGCTGAGACTAGCTTTGAACTTGCAATCCTCTTGCCTCAGCCTTCTGAGCTGCTGGGATTTCAGGTGTGTATCACTGCGCCCGGCTCCCAAGCTTCTCACTGTTAAACTGTTAAAGTGCAAATGCCATTAGTCACAAATACCCTACAGAAGATGCATCTATCGAACTCTATTAAACATGCAAACCTTAGCTCTCCTCTTTAACACTTCCCTATGGGTAACAGTGATTTTTTAATGGCTATGTGTATCTGTGGAACATTGAAATAATATTACTTTGTCCTTTCCTCATTCCAAGATACCCATGCTGAGCATCGCAGTTACCCTAAGTCGCAGAGGCTGAAATTTCTCCTTTGATTTGCTAGAGATGGGTGGAGGCTTAAGGCTGAGCATGAAAGGATTATCTACGATTTTCTCTAATACATAAATGAAATCCATGTTAATTAACTGTCTAATAAAGGACATAGTCTAAATAGTTTTTGTGTTACATAAACATGAGTTTGATTTAATCATATATATATATTATTCTAATCAGTTATACATGACAGCAGAATGCTCTTTGATTAATTGTACACAAATGGAGCACAAATATTCACTTCTGGTTGTACACAAAGTAGGGTCACACCATTCGTGCAATTATACATGTACCTAGGGTAATCATGTCTATCGCAATCCACAATCTTACCTACTTTCATCTCCCCTCCCTCTACCCATCCTATGTCCTTCCCCCTGTTATAGATTAGTCTTCACTTATCAGAGAAAACATTCGGCCTTTGGTTTGGGGGATTGGCTTACTTTGCTTAGCATGATATTTTTCAGCTCCATCCATTTACTGAAAATGCCATAATTTATTATCTTTTGATGCTGAGCAATATTTCATTGTGTATATATACCACAGTTTCTTTATCCATTCATCTATAGAAGGGCATATAGGTTGGTTCCACAGTTTAGCTATTGTGAATTGTGCTGCTATAAACATCGATGTGGCTGTGTCCCTGTAGTATTCTGTTTTTAAGTCCTTTGGGTTTAGGCTGAGGAGTGAGATAGCTAGGTCAAATGGTGATTCCATTACAAGTTTTTAAAGGAATCTCCATACTACTTTCCATAATATCATTCAAAACCAGTAAAGTATGACAGTGAAATTTGTGGACACAGGAACCAAAATTGTTGGATTGGGGTACCTACTGCTAATTTGCAGTGTTACCTCTTTCCAAGTTTTTGAACATCTTTGGTCCCCACCTAACTCCTAAGTAAAATGAAGATAGTCCTAGCTCTCATTGGTAGGGAGCTATTACTATTCTAATTCATGCAAAGACTTCAGTTTTGTTCCTGGAACATAAAGAAGATTCAACTTATGTTTGTTTGAATTACAACTAAAAACACCAATTTATAATAATTCTTTCTTTGGAATGACTTTTGCTTTTGAATTTTTGGTTGTAGGCATTTCATAAACTTGATTAACTTAATCAGTGATAGAAATATCTTTTGAGGATTGAAATAACTTTTAATATTTGCTTGGATGAAATAGATTCTGACAAACTTATTGTGAGAAATGATTCTTTCGTTTTAATGGGGCTGCTTCTCCTCCTCCTCCTCCTCCTCCTCCTCCTCCTCCTCCTCCTCCTCCTCCTCCTCCTTCTCCTCCTCCTCCTCTTCCTCCTTCTTCTTCTTTTAGGGCTTCTTTTGAAGTGTGTGATGGGAAGTTTTGGTGTATCCTTACCCATTATGGATTCCTACAAGTTGGGAATGGGAGGGAAAAGCATCTGTACTGCTTTGCTAGGGCACTCATAGAAAAGTAGATTTATTTTCTCTCAATTTTGCAAGTGAGAGGTCTGAGAGCAAAATCTTAGCAGGGATGCTTCCTTCTGAGGCCTGTGAAGTAGAATCTCTTCCACATCTCTCACCCAGGAGGCTAGATGGTAATCTTCATTGTTGTTACATGACCTCAATCACTGCTTTCATATTTATGTGTGTTCCTTACATATGCTTGTCTCTGTGTTCAAATTTCTCCTTTTATGTGAATACCAGTTATATTGGGCCCACCCTGTTTCAGTATAATCTCATCTTAACTAATTACATCTTCAATGACCTTATTTCCAAATAAAGTTGTATTTGAGGTATTAAGGGTTAGGACTTCAACCTATGAATTTTTTTTGAGGGGCAGAATCAACCTCTTTTAGAAAATAAATATATTTTCAGAAATTGTGACAATAAGTATATGATATATGGAGAAAATATCCAATTGCATTTTAGTAGATTTTGTCCAGAAAATGTTTGTAGACTCATATTCATAAATAGAATCACTGTAAACACCAGTCAGTCAGGTGTTTAAAAGAATCCTGTTGTGTCCAGCAGCTTGGGAGGCTGAGGCAGGAGGATCCTAAGTTCAAAGCTAGTTCAGCAAAAGTGAGGTGCTAGCAACACAGGAAAACCCCGTCTCTAAATAAAATACACAATAGGGCTGTGGATGTAGCTCAGTGGTTGAGTTTCTGTGAGTTCAATCCCTAAAACCAGAAAAAAAGAATCTTGTTGTGGGTGCTATCCACAACCCTGTCCTCTTCATACTCAACACAATTTATTTTTGAGGAAAAAAATAAGTGTGTATGTATGAGTGAAAGAGAGTGGGGGAGGGGGGAAGAAACTATCTTTCTGCTTCTAAGAGTTTTCTTGCTCTTAGAAAACTGCTCAGTAAAAAGGTATCTATTACATAAGAAACATATTTAAGATGTAGAAAAGTCCTTACTGAAGAATTCTTCACTCATTAAGGGTGTTCATGAATATACAAATTGCATATAATTTTGTTTCAGAAAGCATTACTATAAATCTTAAGCAAAATTTTAGAAATCTTTGTGCATGTAAATCAATGTGTTAAAAGTGTAAACTCTCTTGAAGCTTAGCACACTCTTGTTAACTCTAAAATTTTAAAGGCCCTAACAAAAAAACTTCATATACTTTTATGTTTTAGGGTTAAACCAATGAACAAGAATTTCCTTAGCCCTGTAGTATACTTTATTTGCTACTTTATCATTTTGGTTTCTGTAATGATGGAAGACATACTATTCAAGACTCATGGATGAGACATTTTGTGTGAAGCCTGACAGCCCTGTTAGACAGTTGGCCTATCTCAGTGTTGATCCACATCATTCTTTTACATTGTTTGATAAGGAGTTGCTTCCTGTCCATGATATGTGCATTTTTTTTTACCACTCGACTGATTTCTTTAGGGGGAACAAGATTGCCTCATTTTTATCCATTTCATCTTTAGATCCACAATACCAAATATAGTATCTGGTAGAAATTAGATACTATAGAGTAGAAATTAGATGTTGGATCATTGGGAAGAATTAAAAGCTATAAAATTATTAATTCAGAGTGTTTTGATTTCAGAAATTGAGATATTGACTTGAAATATAAATGTTATTTGAAGCAAAAAAAAGAGAGAGAGAGAGAGAGAGAGAGAGAAAGCTCTAGTACAATAAATATGAGCAGGATTGCTAGGATTAGTACCTAAAAAGAAATGTTATCCAGTTAATTCTGAAGTTTCAGATAAACAAATAGATTTTAGTATAAGTATATCCCAAATATTGCACAAGACATATTTATATTGAAAAAGTTGTTCATCTCTGATTTAAAGTTAGCTGAATGCTCACCTGACAACCCTATTCTAGATAATATTTAATAGATAAAATTTTGACTCTTATCTCTCTTTGAAATGCAAATGAGGTCTCTAAAGCTCCTTTATACAAAGACCTAGGCACACCAAACTGTTTGTACTATTTCAGATAGTTGATAGTAGTGATTTTTTTCCTTGAATGTTTTAGGGAAGAAATAATGTTTTGGAGGTTATGAGCATAAACAGAAGTACATTATACATGTACTTCCTCCAACACAAAGTATAGTCCTACATTTCAAAGGCAGGGGCAAAGTTAGAGAAGATGAAATCAAAGCATGCAATTTTGTATAGTGAAGATACTAGCTAGAAATATCAACTAGGATATAGAATTTAATTTGTAAAGTAGGATAGAGAAAGAAAAATTGGTTACAAGGTACACTTACTGATATGATTTATATAAAATAATTATGTATATAATATTGTTAGTTTATACAATCATGAATAATAAGTGTATGTTAAAATATAAAGATATATCTATTTTTATTATCAAGAACAATTTATCATTTAATAACATCTTTACACTACAGAAAAATAAGTGAATGTTTAGGGTTATTTATTATTAACAACTAATTTCTTCTGTAGTTCACAGAAAATGACTGCCACATTTTCTACCTCTATGTGATTTATGCAGAAATGAAATCAAGTTTATTACTTTAGTATTTAAATTTAATATTTAATTTTTAATTTAGCCTTTAAATTTAAATTATTGTCAGAGAATGCCAGTGCATTTGGATATCTAGCATTCATTTAAGAAATTAACTCCAGACTTTGATATAAAAAAATAAGAGAGGGTATAAACATTAATATAGAATATTAATATTTGTTTGCCAAATAAGAATACATGGATATTTAGTACTAATGGTCACATAACCTGTTTATATTCAAATAGATAAGTTTAGTAAAGGTCTACTTAAAAGTGACAGAATGGTGGAAACATTTCTTTCTCTGCTCATCAAACATTAGAATTATTCAAGTGTCTAGATTATAGACATTGTATATCTATCATATGTAAAAGTGCACTCTTATATCTCAAAACAATTCAGATTTTGTCAAATGCCATCAAATTCTATGGGCCAGAAAAAGTTTAGCCCACCTAAAACATTTTCTATCTTCTGATAATTCCTCCTGGCTGATTGTGGAATTTCTATTAGCAGGAATTTTGTTGTTATTTAAGGGAGTAGAAGACATGATTGATCCTCTGGAAGCTTCCTATGAAGAACTGAGTTGTTAGTTGGATATCTGATCATTTCAGATGAAAAACAGAATCCTTTTCTGTTAGTTAAGTGGAGAAATGCTTCAATCTTCCTGGATAAGTTACACTGTTGTTAAAATATTAAAAGTTTAAAGTACCTGCTCAATAATTTAGGAAAACATACAATTGAATTTTTAAATTATATTGTAAATTTGTTGTAATTGGATTATAAATGTATATCTAAATATAAAGGAGGAAAATAAGTAAGTGGTTATCTCTGAATTATGCTATTCAAATAAGAAGTGATCAAAATGCATACATTTGCTTTGGTACCATGAAGATCATTTATGATCATTTATGATGTACACTATGGTGATAAATACAGTGGAGAGGTTAGATGTAAAATTAGATGAGTTGTTGGTAGAGTGAGATGTGAGATGTGAGGAAATAGAATAGACACCTCTTTCCTAACTGTTGGCTTACACAAGCTTTCTTGCTATTGATGCAAATAGAAGTTGAACTACTACATTGTCATGTTCATGTCTTAACAACATTTATTGAAATATCATTTTATTGTCACAAGAATATTTAAAACACATTAAAAAAATCTAAATAGCATTAGAAAATCCATATATTTGCACATTTAGGTTTTGTCAGTGAGTCAGATGTTTTCTTCATGGTATTTGACCTCAGAATTAAAGACATTTTCCATCATTCTTCATAACTCTGATTGAATAAGTCTTAATGCTCTTTTCATGTTTTCTATCACTGAAATAAAAGTAAACAGACATTGAAATATTAGTAAATGAAAGTAATCATATGTAATAATTGTTGCTAGGATCTGAAATAAGTCCATTTAAATTAATAGCTTTGAAAACATGAGAATTCATCAACTGACATTGAAGAATTTTATGCTAAAGATATACATGTGAATTTATAGATTAGATCAGATCAAATTTCTTTATGATAAACAATTTATCAGAGGGAGTAGGTATTTTCTCTTTAATCAGTTATTAACTGACCCAGTATTGCTGGATCTGAGAGGCATAACTGTCTTCTTTAATACAGCTAATAGTAGAGGTTGTAAAAAATGGATTGAAGTCCTAAGTCTCTACCTTCTTGCTCATAGTTCTTAAAGGAAGACAAAAACATTTCACTGTTATAATTTGAGGAAATCATATGTACTTTTTTTTACACAAAAAGAATACACTACCTTGAGGTTGTGTCATTGTAATGCATACAAAGTTCTTTCAGTTGTTCCAGAATTTAGTGATCACAAGAATTCTTCAGCATCCCTGAGATTCTGGGGTGCCCCAGAAATTCAGATTTTGGTGGGAGGTAGGAGTTTGTGAGAGTGCTGATATAGGCCTTCTTTGGCCCTTTTAATAGTCAGGGGTCAGCTATTACACTGTCCAAGGCAATTCTTAAATACTTACATATTGGTAAATCCTGAGGTTCATATGTATACAATCTGTTAGAGTATCTCCCAGTTATATCAGCTCTGACTGTTAGGGAAGGGTCTGTCAAGAAAAAACAAAACAAAAAAACAAGTCACTGAAATACTATTCAACATGTTTTGAAAATCATTTTCCCCCTCCTACTCTAAAACAAAAGTCAAGTAAATTTATAAGCAAAATTAATTTCTATACATGTGAATTCATGATGAATTAACCTAAATTTTCCTTTAAGTGTGTTATATTATAATTCTCACTAGTCTGGGGCACCGTACTAGAAATACATTGGGATATTGATTTAATAGCGTAAGTTGCTTTTTAAAAATAAACTTTACAAGTAATATAGTGAAATTATATTATAGAATTAATAACATAATATAATTTGTTAGAAATGACTTCCCTTTAAAAATAATAGTATTTGAGTTAGCATTTAAAAACAAATAGAATCAAGAATGCTGAGAATCATATCAATTTTGTAAATCTGACACAATGAGATTATACACATACCAACAAACATGATTCTAGGCACATACTGCCCATCAGGTGATAAATTCTTGTCAGTGGTCTCATGCTAGCAGAAGAAGAAAGAAATGACTGTTATTGGATTAGATGGTTTTTGATAGTTAATATAAAAATATTTTATGTGAACTAAATTTAGTAGATTGTAAATTTTGGCCTTTTATGATTCTATATAATATTCTATATCAACCAATACTTAACTCTGTATGTTTTGAAAATAGAATAAAAGGATTCAAATCTTCCATTAAATTATGATATTAAGAAAACATTGTTTACACAGCCATAAAGAAGGAAATTTATATCATTTGTAGTAAATGGATAGAACTGAAGAAAATCATGTTAGGGAAATAAGCCACACTCAGAAACTCAAGGGTCATGTTTTCTTTCCTACATGGAAGCTAGGAGGGGAAAAAAAAGTAGAAAAGGGATTTTCATGAAAATAGAAGGAAGATCAGTAGAATACAGGATGGGAATAGGGAGAGGGAGGAATGGAGGAAAAAGAAAGGTACTGGACAATGAAACTGAACTGTTATATGCACATATGAATATATGACAATTCCACTATTTTTTAAGGTCATAATGGAATGATAAAAAAAGAAAATATTGTTGAGTTCATGTACCATGAGATTCAACATGATGAAATTATTCTGAGCCATGTCTTGTATTTCTTCATTTTGGGCAAATACTTTTTTTAGTGCTGTGAGGGAAAATAAAATTTTAGTTTTAAGGATCAAAACATCTTCAATATAACATTACAAAACAAACCTTGTGTTTTGAATTTGTTTGCAGCAATAACGTGGGTGTAAATGGTTTGTTGACCTTTTGCCACTTAGTCCCTCACTGGGAAGCAATGAGTGACAGTCTGTCCACGGAAACATGAAGGAATAATCATTAATGGGGACACTAGTTTTAACTCCTCGTAACTTATTGACTTTTTGGTTAAAACAAGTTCTTTCGGCACATTTTCCCACTTGCTCTCCTTTTTTTATGGGAGGAAAAGGGATATTAAATTTCAAAGGGCATTTGATAGAAATACATTCTAGCAGTCATTGTGGACTTCAAGCATCTTGGTAAAATGGTGGTACTCTTTTAAAATGGGGTTTGTGTAGTATCCTCATAACTGTTCTTATCAGTCACGTTTCTACTTCATATTGGACATATAATAGGATCTCAGAAATAAAATTACCTTGGCTGTATTGACAGGCTTCCAAGTGATGAATAACCATCAATGGCTTGTTACTAAAAAGGCAGTGTGGAAATGTCAGGAGATTAACATCAAGACAAAACATACAGTGGAATTAGACAAAGTTTTGTTATTTATTTATTTAGTTTTTAAGATGGTCATGGATTTATTTTTTTTTTATTTTTTCTTGTTTTGTGGTGCTGGGGATTGAACCAAGGGCCTTGTGCTTGCAAGGCAAGCACTCTACCAACTGAGCTATATCCCCAGCCCAGTTTTGTTATATTTGGTAAGATTTATAATCTTAGATTTACACATCATAACAATGTAGTCTATAGCATTGTGGCCCCAGAACTGATAGCATGAAGGTCATCAAGTAGCATGTTAGGAATGTAAATTCATAGGCTAGCTATGAGCTAGCCTAGGCCATCCTAGACTTGCTCAATTAAAATTGCTAGCTATGAGGTCCAGGAATCTGCAGCTTAACAAACATAGTGGTTGAGTCTTATGTACATGATAGTGCAGTTAGATAAATAAAAATTAATTGTATCTCCAAAGATAAAAAGATATTATGAACAAAATATTCATTGCCAATGAATACTTGGTATATGATTTCAGGACCATCAAATGTTTATTTTTACAAAAAATCTAGTAATATTTGACAATTTCCACATTCTTTCTTATACCAATTTATAATTTGTAAACAACCTAATGGAAGATTTCATATGAATACATTTTTCAGGGTCATTTTGATTTTAACTCTGAAAAAAAGTTTTAATGGCAGTACTTGAGTTAGCATTTACTAATTTACTTCCTTGCTCTTTGCTTTAAAAGAATAATGAGAATATTAACTATAGTAAGGTGTAACAACTATGATTTCGATATGTTATGGTTTGGATGTGGTTTGTTCCCCTAAAGGTTTTGTATTGAATGATTGGTACCCAGTGTGGTGGAGGTAAGAGTGGGGCCTAGTTATAAGGTAATGAGGTCATGGGAACTCTACACTAATGAAAGTATTAGTGCTGTCTCATTGAAGTGGGTCTGGTTTCCTGGGATTGGATTAGTTCCCAAAAGAATGCATTGTTCTCAGTGAGCTTGGAACTTCCACTGTTTCTCCTTTCTACATGCACTCATGCTGTGTGATGCCATCTGCCATGAGTCCCTCACCAGATTCAAGCAGATGCAGGTGCCATACTTTTGAACCTCCCTGACTGTGAACTAAATAAACCTCTTTTTATAAATTACCTAGCTTCAGGTATTTTGTTATACCGATATAAATAGACTAAGATATTTAGGATGAATTTTAAAATGCAGCTTTAATCCTGAGAATATTGTGAATATCAAAGGAGATCGATTCTGATATATTCAGCATAAGTCTTTTAAAAATATAATTAACAGATATAATCATATAAATTGCTCTCCTTGCACAAGTCTATGCTGTACCCAATATTTCAGTTTCAATAAGTGTTAAACATAAACTTCAAACTTAATAATTTTCTTTAATCTTCCAATTTGGGATTCAAGTAAATTTTAGGTAAGAATAAACCCTACAACTTACCTGTGAAGATTTATAACATAGCTGGAAAGCTGGCATTTTCCAACAACTTCAAACTTATTGGTGAAAAAGACTAGAGATCCAACGAATGAAATATTATCCCCACTTTTTGTTAGTAGAAAACTAAGTGTAAGAATATTTATTGAATTTTTTTTATGTTGATAACACTTAAAATCTATTCTCTCAGTTCTGGAACTCAGATATTATAAGCATCAACCAAGTAATTTTGACTTGAGACAACCTCTTTGTTTGAATTTAGGGGGTGTAGTTGTCCTGAGACATAGACCAACAATTTAGTGTTGAGTCCTGTTTTCTTGACGTGCTACGGTTTCTTCTCAGCAGCTACACATCCGCTAGAAACAAGCCCAGCAGTGTTCAGGAAAAGGGATTGAAGTAACTCTTGGGAAACTAACTTAAACCTTCAGATTTCTGGGCAATTTGAATCCAAGGAAAAATTTATCAGGCATATAGAAGACTCACTCTTAAGGGTTCAGTTATGAATGAGCTGTTCATACATTCAAACGGAGACACTCTTTCATTTCAAGAAAAGCACAGGAACATTTTTGGCAGAAGTAGCAACAGTCTAAAATAAGGCTCCAAAAAATTTTTTTTTCTAGTAGGAGCAGAAAGTAAATATTTGAGAGTTTGTAGGCCACATGGTTTCATTTGCAAGTACTCAACTCTGCCATCATCACACAGAAACAGCCGTAAAGAATATGTTTAAAAAACAAGTGTGGCTGTTGCAGTAGAACTTTATTTTATGGGCACTAAAATTTGAATTTCACATGTCACAAAATATTATTCTTTTGATTTTTATTAAACATTTTAAAATGTAATAATAATTTTTAGCTTTCACAGTGTATAAAAAGGGTGGGTGGCCTCTTAGTTAAAACCTTGTGAACTGGCACTTCAGATGGTAAGAAATGTGAGTTGAGAGAAAGAGTATTAGTAGTTGTACTTTAGAGACTCTAGAATTAGAGCCTGCAAAAGCCTCAATGCTTATCATCATTTGGTGAATAATCTTCATAAATTCTCTACTTTTGTTTTTTTTTAAATAGATGACAAATTCAGCTGGTTTAAAATTTCAAAAGTTAAAGCGGTAAATATTTTTCCTCCCCCTTCTGGCTTCCATATGTAAGCAGTATTATTATTTCTCAGGGTCCCTTCCAGAGGATTTCTTGAGTATATATATATTGTATAAGTCCAGATTCATGTACACGTGTATGTGCATGCATATATACATATTTCTTTCTTTAAATTAAAAAAAAATGGGGCTATGGATGTAACTCAATGGTACAGCACTTGGTTAGTATGCACAAATCCCTGGGATCAATCCCTAGTACTGCAAGGGAAAAAACAAAACAAAACAAAACCAGACTGGGTGCAATGACACATGCCTATACTATAACTACTCAGGAAATTAAAGCAGGAGGATCCCGAGTTTGGAGGTCAGCTTGAGAACCTTAGCAAGACCCTATCTAAAAAACACAATAAAATAAAACCCACATATACAAACACACATGTATTTGCATAAATGTATCATAGATATGATCCTTTTGTGTAATATTCCATTAAATGGTTATTCAAATAACCATTGCTCAGACCAATATCATGGAGCTTGCTTCCTGTTTTCTTCTAGTAGTTTTACAGTTGAATGTCTTAACATTTAAATCTTTAATCCAAGCCAGTTGTGGTGGCATGCACTTCTAATCCCAGAAGCTCGGGAGGCTGAGGCAGGAGGATCAGAGTTCAAAGCCAGTCTCAGCAAAATCAAGGCGCTAAGCAACTCAGTGAGACCCTGTCTCCAAATAAAATACAAAATAGGACTGGGGATGTGGGCTCAATGGTTGAGTGCTCCTGAGTTCAATACCCCCAAATAAGTAAGTAAATAAGTAAATCTTTAATCCATTTTTGCTTGAATTTTGTGTATGGTATGAGATGAAGTTCTGATTTAATTATTCTGCTAGTGGATACCTAGTTTTACAAGCTCTACTTTTTGAAGAGACTGATTTATCCCATTGTGTATCCTTAGAGTCTTCATCAAATATCAATTGACTACAGATTAGGGGTGTTGCCTGGTGGCAAAGCATGTGCTTGACATGAGGATGACCCTGGACTCAATTCCTGGCATAAAAAAAAAAAATCAATTCACTATAAATGTGTGGGTTTATATCTAGGTTTTCCTCTGTGTTTCATGGAAAAACACATGGGTTTGTTTCTATGCTAGTACCATGCTATTTTTATTTCTATAGCTTTGTAGTTGATTTTGAAATCAGGAATTATGATGCCTCCAGCTTTGTTCTTTCTGCTCAAGATTGTTTTGACTATTGGGATTTTTGTCTTCTTAGGATAGTTTTTATTCATTTCTGTGGAAAATATTAAAATTTTGATAGGGATTGTATTGAATCTATAGGTTGCTTTGAGTACTGAGGACATTTTAACAATTTTAATTTCTCCAGTCCTTGCATCTTCCCATTTCTTTGTGTTCTCTTCAATTTCTTTCATCTATGTTTTATAGTTTTCAGTGCATAGATATTTTGCCACCTTGATTAAATCTATTCTTGAGAGGTGGGGGGATGGTGTGTATGTACATACACTGATAGCTATTATAAATGGGATTGATTTCTTGATTCTTTTTTGTATGGTTCATTGTTGTATGGAAACACTACTGATTTTCATATATTGCTTTTGTCTCCTGAAACTTTATGAAATTCATTTTTTTAGCTAACAGCTTTTGGTGGAATATTTCTCGAGTTTATTCTGTATAAGATCTCATCACATGCAAACAGGGAAATTAAACTTCTGATTTGGATACTTTTTTCTCTTGCTTAATTACACAGACTTCTAATAGTACTGTGTTGAACAGAAGTGGTAAGAGTGGGCATCCTTGTTTTATTCCTGATCTTTTAGAAAAATCTTTCCACCTTTCACCATTGAACATGGTAGCTATGGGCTCATCACAGGGCTTTACTGTGTTGAGGCACGTCCCTTCTGTATCTAATTTGTCGAGAGTTTTTATTTTAAATGGATGTTGAATTTTGCAAATGCTTTTCTGAATCTACTGAAATGATCATCTGAGTTTTGTCTTTCATTCTTTGAAAGTAGTGTATCTCATATTTACTGATTCGCATATGTTAAATGCATCCCAGGGATAAATTCTACTCAATCATGGTGAATCATTCTTTTGGTTTGTTTTTTGTTTTGTTTTAATACTGGGAATCAAACCCAGGGTGCTTTACCACTGAGCTACATCCCCAGTACTAATTTTCTTTTTTATAGTGTCCTTGTCTGACTTTTAAATAGGGTAATGCTAGCCTTACTAAATGAGTTTTGCAATATTCTTTTTTAAATTTTTAAATTTTTTTTAAATATATATTTTTTAGTTATTGCTGGACCTTTATTTATTTATTTATATGAGGTGCTGAGAATTGAACCCACTGCCTCACACATACTAGGCAAGCACTCTACCACTGAGCCACAACCCCAGCCCTGCAATAGTCTTTTCTCTTCAATTTTCTGGGAAAGTTTAGAAGGATTAGTATTAGTTCTTTAAAAACTTAGTAGAAGTCAGCAGTGAAGTTTTCAGATCCTTAACTTTTCTTTCATGGGAGATTTTTATTATGAATAAAATCTCTTTGCTCATTGGTTTATTCAAATTTTTTTATTTCTTCATGCTTTAGTCTTGGTAAGTTTTGTATGTAGGAATTAAGTTTTCTAGGTTATCAAGTTAATTTTAGTTCAATAACTTTTTTACATTTTCTGCCAAGTTTATTCTGAGGTATTTAAACTTTTTGGTTGCCATTTTAAGTAGGATATTTTAAAATTTATTTGAATGTACTCTCATGTATTTAAGTTCTATTATTGACTTCTATGTTAATTTATTCTCGTGTAATTCGAGTTTTCATTATTCCATCTAGTCTTTGTTTCCCTTTAGTTTTTCATGTATGCAGGCATCATATGCAAAGATACTTGTATCCTCTCCTTTCCAAGTTTTATACTTTTACACTGTCATTTAGTCTCATTGTCTATACCTCCAGAATAATAATTAATAGTTAACAGTTTTGCTGATGGGGAACATCTTTTTTTTTAGATTTTTTAATTTGTTCTTATTAGTTATACATGACAGTAGAATGCATTTTGATAGATCATACGAAAATGGAATATAACCTCTCATTCTTCTAGTACCCAGAGGACTTAAAATAAGCATACTATGGTAGACATCTTACTCAGACATGAATGAGGGACTTCTCTTTGTTATCCCAGTAAACATGATATTAACTTTTATTTTTTTCTTGTTAAGTTCAGTTTAATTAAATTCAATTAATATTTTAAAATATCAGCTTAAAAATTTCAGATATAGATACTGCATTCTATTAAACATCTTTCCAGCATTTGTGGACATAGAAGATATTTGTATGATTTGCCTCTTTATACATATTAAATTATTTTATTTAATATGTTTCTTAATCTTTAATCATCCTGGAACTTTCAGACTAAACCTCATTTTATCAAGGCTGTACTTTACTGATATGTTGTTTGTTACATTAATATTTGGAAATAATATTCTGTAGACTTCTCTTTTTTTGTAATATTTGGCCAGTTTTGAGAATGCTTAACCAATTCTCATTTAATTTGGTATATTATTTCTTGAAGGAATATAGGAATTGGATGTTTTTTAGATATTTGATAAATTCTTGGGGAGATTTAAAAAATACGAGGTTTCTCAAATATTTAATAGGTCTTTAAGGATAAAAACTTTTGGCCATTGAGTATTTGGTTGATCAACTATGAATATGAGTTTGAAAAAGGCCCCAGATTGTTTTGATAAACAGACAAGCTGAAGGACTGTTGGCTTAAATCAATTTCCTATTTAAGCTTATATTATGCCTAATTAGTAATACTATTTTGTTTCTACAACTTATATTCAAAAGCTTGCTAAGGTGATGAAGGATTTAATATAGTAGTATTTATAGCCTTTTTTAATTAAAAAAAAATCTGTTCTAACAGCAACTATTTTTTCAAACCAAATACAAGAGTAGAACAAATATGTGTGGCAACCCTTCAAAAGGTTACGTGCCTGTTTTGAGTACTCTTATTAGGCATCTGTATAATCTATGAAAATTAACTGAGAGGTATTTTACCTTTTCTGAGCATGGAAGAGACCTTCTTCATAAGTTTGTACCCAAGTGATGTCATCGCCCCATCCTGAAGTAGAAGGGAGAAATCAATGTATTAATTAAGGACTATAGAAGAGCTCTGGGTGGGTTTTGGTAAGCAGATATCTAACTACCGACATTTAACTCAGCTACTAAGCAGTTGGATAGCATGTGGTGTTAAGGATACACATTTATAACTGGCTTACAAAGAGTGCTGTCCATTTAGATTATAGTATGAAGGATTTAGGACTGTGCGTCAAATAGGCCCATGGCCTTGAACCTGATAAGATCTATATAATAAATTATATCTAGGAAAACATTTTCCATTTTTATTACTTTAACAAAAAAGTATTGCCTTTCTAGATATAGTTAGTATGATGGTTCAACTGAAGTTGAACTTTGTAAATAATGATGGATGTACTTCGCTGGTACTCAGTATATCTGTTAAGAAATGAATGGACTTGGAAAGTCAGGCAGTGCTTTAGAATTTGAAATTACACTATGGTTGATCTCAATTTGTTTGCCCAATTCGCATTACCAAATAGTGGTCAAGTGCTTTGTGATTATACCCATAGTTTTGAATTAAACGTGGGGACAAATGATTTTGTTAATTGGAAAGATAAGAACCAACTCTGAAAATTTTTTCTTCAGAACACTTTCTTTTCCTACATGAAGATATATTAGTTTCTTAGGACAGAGTAAAAATAGTAAGTACAAAATTAGAAATGTTTTCTAAACCAGTACCCAATGACAAGTCTAGATTGATATCTAAAACTGCAGTTATTTCCAGAGTCATTATAGGGTTAACCAAAATTCTCAGAGTCTGGGATAAAGTATCATTTTCTAAGTAACCTTGGATAAAATCATTCCAAATTATTTTCTTGCCTTAATAAATAGAATACTGGGAATCTGAGCAAATTCTGAATCTTAAATTGCTTTTAGGATATCGTTATGACATTATCGATCAATAATTTTCTAGGATTCTAATTACCAAATTATAGATATCAAATCAATTTCCCACTATTTCTACAAAAGATACAAAAATTATTATTATTTGAGGGTTGGTTTGATTCACTGCCTAAAATCTTAATTGGTTCCTTCTTTCTTTTTTAACTCAAGTTTGTCATATGCAACAAACATTTAGTTCATTCTTTGCTTCATAGTAGTTAAAATATTAGGTATTTTTAAAAACAATCCAAGTGATTGAGTTTAGAAAATAAAATGAGATTACAGTACCTCTTGACAGGGTCTGTGGAGGTTTCTTTTCCTTTCTGATTACAAGGGCAAGGCTGGAAGAAACTGTGATAAATAAGAGGCACAGGGCCAAAGCTGAGTGTAACATGATGTCTTCCAGAGAATCCCTCAGAAGAAGCTAGATGACAAAAGGCATTTTCAGTATCTACTGGCTTCCTTCAGGCTGTGATTAAAAGACATTGGCTAAGAGCTGGACAGAACCTGTGCTGACAGGTTGCTCTTTAATTTCACACAGCGTAACCACCTACAACTTTGGTTCACATTTTATTTTAAAAATATTTTAAAAATTCAATTAATTTAGCAAATGTACAGGTGGAAAAAAGTCAGGTTCTGTATACCCTGGTCATGGTGAGATGTAGTTGAAAGAGAACAGGATGAGGACTCACGATCCTGCTTCTGGATTGCCCTGTAGTGCACACAGCCTACCAGTGAGACTCAACTAAGATGGTGTTAATCACATTTCAACTGCAAAGTGCAATGCAAAGGTGACTTTAGCATGCAGGAATGGTCTTTGTCTTTTGCTTCTTCTGAATCTAATAGTCTAATAGAACACTCTAACTCTATATCAAAATGAGATTAGGCACCAAGAAACATTGCTTAAAATGGAAATCAGAGGAAAAATTGAGTATAGATCAGTCTTGTCTCTGTAGTCACATGTCAACAGGTACTCAGCCTTTTGCCCCTCAGTTTATAAATTCAGCTCTTTTTAAAAATCAAATATTTTCAATTGCTATGAATTAAACATATGTATAAAGAATAGAAATAAATGTACCTATATTCTTCATGTTTATATATTCGCTTAACTTCATTGTCATTTTTCTCATTGACTTGTGTTATTCAGTAGTGAGTTCCCCACCAAAATAATGAGATTCCCTGACCAAAATACAGTAAAAGACTGTTTATAAATTCTGCTCAAACACAGAAGTTGCTATATTTAACTGTATTAGGTATTACGAACAGTTGAAAGATTAATAAGACACAATGACTTAGCATTGGCAAAACATCTGTAATATTGTAGTCAGTGTTAAATAGCAATTGTAGCATGGGGGAGCAGCAACTTTGCAGTGAAGTTTACAGATTCTAGGTTTCTGCAGACATTTCCTCATTCCTTTCATTCTAGCATTTTCTCCTTTGTAGTGATGTATATTTTCTGTTTCCTCTCTGAGTTGATATTATTTGACACTAAGGTTAGCTTTATTTAAATTACTTCCCTTCCCATTTATTACTTTCTTTGTAGACAGACACTAAAACCTTTGTTAAACAGTAACCACAGTATCTGATAAGGATCTCATTTTAAGTTCGTATAACTTATTAAACCATAAAACATTTCAGAATGTCAGCTTGTACCTTAGGGACTGGTCATCTTGTATCTTAAAGGCTGAATCAAAAGAGAAGGGAGATTTTAGTAAGGGATAGAGATAGTTGATGCTGGGACCAAATCCCAGCGTGGGAAGAGCAGGTTTAGTCGGGTTGAGAGGTGCAGTGGAGAAACTGAAGCAACTTGGGAAAGAGTCTTTTTCTTTTTATTTTTTAAAAATATTTTTTAGTTGTTGGTGGGCTTTTATTATTTAAAAAAAAATATTTATATGTGGTGCTGAGAATTAAATCCAGTGCCTCACACATGCTAGGCAAGTCCTCTACCACTGAGCCACAAACCCAGACCTATTTTGTATTTTTATTTAGAGATAGTTCTCATGAGTTGCTTAGCGCCTTGCCCTTGCCGAGGCTGGCTTTGAACTTTTGATCCTCCTGCCTCAGCCTCCCGAGCCACTGGGTGTGTTCCACTGCACCCAGCTAGGAAAGGGTCTTAACCTGATTCTAGTAGCTTCAAGAAAGTCTATGGATGAACTACAGTAGGCTAAACAAACAAAGAAAAAAACCCTGAAACTGTTTGGAAACTGTTATAAACTTCTGTTCATTTTCCTTGAAAAGAGGGTCTGAAATTGCCTTTACATTCTTCTATGATCTTGGATGTGAAGAAGAACTAGGAAAAGTTAATCTGGAGAAAGCATTAGAAAGGTTCTCTGTTAGGAACAGAAATAAGTGGTGGAATCTACATAAAAAAAGAACATGTAACGTTATCATATCTGCTATTTTAAACCTACCACGTTTAGAGTTGAACGGGAACTGAAATATTATTATTTAAATTTTTTTTTGTAGTATGCCTTTATTTTATTTGTATGTGGTACTAAGGATCAAACCCAGTGCCTTGCACATGCTAGGCAAGTGCTCTGCCACAGAGCTACAGTCCCAGCCCCTGCATTATTTTTAAGTATTTTTGTATTATTGCCAAATAATACAAATAATACTTTCAAAGTAAAAATCTTAAGTTTTTATTTTATATTGTTTGATAAATTAAAATAGATATTAACTATATTCTATGACAGCAATACAACTTGAATTTTTTTTTTTTTTTTAATAATACTTTCATTGGTAAAGGATGTCTTGCTTAGGGTCCTTTACTATCAGTTGCAAGACTAAGCTGTTTGGGACACAGCTGAATATGACATTGCAGTTGTTTATATACTTTGCAAGCGCATAACCAAATATCTAAAATTAGGCTTTATAAACTGGCTAGTTAGCGTTTTCTGACACCAGGATGTCACTCTTCAAAAGTAATTTAACCTAAGCCACTTACTTGCGTATTATGTTAAAAACTTCTATGTTTTAAAATAAAACAAAAACTTAAAATGTACAATAAAAGAACCATTGTCACTTCTAGCATAATTTTGAAAGAGTCATTTTTTAAATTAAAGTTTACTATCGTTACTATAAATAAAGAATAAAACTATGAAACCAGCATAGGAAATCCGGAAGAAAAATACAATTTCATTTCACTTTCCCACCCTTTATGGAAAAACCTCACTTTCAAAGAGCAAAAACTAATCATTTAAATATAACAGAGATTGACTGCTGATTTAAGGCATCTGGAAACTGTTTGCTTACCTGAACCAGTCAGTGCTCTTGCTGAAAGTGTGCTCTGGATGTTTCTGGTTAAAAAGGGGTGTGGGTTTACAGACACACCCACACACCTGACCTACAACCTCACCTATAGAATCAGGAGTGTTGTCACCTGCAAACTTACCAGACTAGGGTTGTCTGAGAAATTCTGTATCTTTCCAGTTCTCATGCTTCTCTCAGTAGAAAAGCTTTCGTCTCTAAATTAAGATCAAATGTCCTCATAAAATGAGGCCAAAGACCATCTTTGTGTCTTTCTCCCCTACCTTTTATTTCCCAGGGTAATTTATTATTTGGCTGGAGTTCAGCACCAAAAAAAAAAAAGGGGTGGGGGTGGGAAATGAATGTAGAAACTGTGTACGCCATTGTCTCAATGAGAGTTCTGGGAGGCTTGCAGATTAGATACAAAGCAAATTGAAATTCCTAAGGGTTACTCTGTTTACAGGAATATAATTAACTACTACAGAAATCAGATCCTTTTTTCTGAGAATGAAATAAAATGCTGTTTTAAAATTAAATATTTTCATAATTTGATCACTCTTTATAATCTTGTGCAAAAAATAAAAAAAAGCAATTAGATAGGTTTGTTTATATTTAATAGATATTATTTAATTAATTACTTAAAATGATCTAAAGCAGGGGTGAACAACTGGTTCATTTGTTTTGTGTAGCTCAGGATCTGACAACGGCTTTTATACTTTTAAATGGATGGGGGGGGAATCAAAGGAAGAATCATATTTTGTGATACATGAAAATTGTATAAAATTCAAATTTTACAATTTACAAATAAAGATTTGGTGGATGGAGCACAGCCTTGTTCTTTGCTCACATATCATCTGTAGCTGCTTTCACACTGCAACAGCAAAGCTGAGTATGTGTACCAGGAACTGTGCAGCCTGTGAAGTCCAAAATAGTTACTAACTTACCCTTTATAGAAACAGTTTGCTACTCCCCAATCCAGGTTATCATTCATGAATTGCTTCCTTCTTCCATCTTTTCATCTGTCCTCCCCTCCTTTCTTTGTCTATTTTCTCTGAGTATATTAACAAATACAGTTCTTAAATATGGGAATGATGACTTTCTTGTCCCTGGTATCAGGGAGGGTCTGATTCTAGTATTTTTCTTTAGATACAGTACTGAATTTGTTTACCATGTTGAGAAGGCAGCCATTATTCCCAAACTAAATCTCTTATAAAGAGTGATATGGATTTCCTCATTTGATAAAAAAGGCTTATCATTTTTCCAAACTGAACCATTTTTGTGATCCTGAGGAGACCTCATGTAGCCAGGTTATATTATTCTTTTACTGCACCACTGATTTGTGTGTTTGTCTAATTGTGTTTTCTTCCTTAAACAGGACTTTCCCTGGAACATGCTATTCAAATGTGATCCTTCCTGCTGGGGTTAAGAAGCTGGATCTATAATTTTAATTTTATATCCAGTATTTATAAAGCAAAGAAAGAGTTGCACCATAATCCCTAAATGTCCCTGTTGGAGATTGGACTGGGGAAATTTTCAACTTGTTCTTGCCTGGGGATGGTTTATAGCTAAATCTCAAAATATTCTGGCATCCTTATTTAATTTCTCATTTAATACTCACTTTAATAGGTCATCAGATGAGAATGAGAAAGAATAAGTATTTATGGGGTAGTGAAATTAGGTCGAATCAGCTGATCAGTCTTTGGGTCTCTCTCACTAGTGTGAAATGTAATTTAATGTATTTTATCCTCTAAACCCAGACAATTTTGAGAGCAAAAGCAAGTAATAAAAGTCAATAGGATTATATAATTTTAAACTAATATTTTGAAATATTGGTTTATTGTATAATAGATTACAAATAGTTCTACTAAAGATTATATTCAGTACTAAATTCTTTAAAATACATGTATGTACATTAAGCAAAATTTAAAAAATTTGGGGGTACATTTATGTTAATCATTTTTTAAACTATATTTGTCTGAAATCACGTGGTGGTTTTTGTTTTTCCCCTTAAGAGTTTTCTGATGTTAATTCTTTCTGTATTTTTTTTTAAAGATTTTTTTAGTTGTAGATGAATACAATCTCTCTCTCTCTCTCTCTCTCTCTCTCTCTCTCTCTCTCTCTCTTTCTTTCTTTGGTGTTGAGAATTGAACCCAGGCCTTCATGCATATTAGGCAAATGCTCTACCACTGAGCCGTGACATCAACCCTAATTTTCTTTATTTTTATGTGATTTTTATATTTATTTTTCATAAGTTTTTTTATCACCTTAAAATTTGTCCCTATGGTTAGTATACTAGGAATTGTCAACAGCTCACCTGATACTTCTCTGTAGATCATACTGTTTTTATTAAAGAAATACTCTTTTTGTAGATGCTGGGTTACCTGGTAAGTTTAAGGTAATTTGGTTCAATGGAGAATAGCTTCAATTCTAATTTTAAATACTATCTTTGAAATATTATCTTACTACTGTCTTTTAGTCATTAAAGGATGATTAATGGTTGAAGAATCCTCTTAAGATGGCTGGGTAAGTAGCTAAGTGGTAGAGCACTCACCTAGCATGCATGAAGGCCTGGGTATAAACTCCCATACTACACATAGAAAGATGACAAATACAATGTTTATAATGCATCAATTAATATTTTAAGGTTATATTGTGAAAACTGTATTCATAAGCTGCATATGTGAAAATACCAACCCATAGAATAAATTGTATTTCTAATTAACTCAAAATATTTTTAAAAAATTTTTTGTTTGTTTTAATTAGTTATACATGACAATAGAATGCATTTATGCACTTTGATATATCATACATAGATGGGATATAATTTCATTTTTCTGAGTGTACATGTTGCAGAATCATTGGTCATGGAGTCACATATATACATACAGTAATAATGTATGTTTCATTCTACTATCTTTCCTATCCTCACATCCCCCCACTCCCTCTCATCACTTCCCTCTACTAATCTAAGGTAATGCTGTTCTTCCCTAATGCCTCTGGCCTTATTGTGAATTAGCATCCGCATATTAGAGAAAACATTCAGCCTTTGGTTTTGTGAGATTGGCTTATTTCTCTTAACATAATATTCTCCAACTCCACCCATTCACTGGCAAATTCTATAATTTCACTCTTTGTTAAAGCTGAGTAATATTCCATTGAGTATATATTCTTTATCCATTCATTTGTTGAGTGAGAGACACCTAGGTTGGCTCCACAGTCCAGCCATTGTGAATTGAGCTGCTATAAACATTGATGTGGCTGAGTCACTATAGTATGCTAATTTTCCTTCTTTCTTTCTTTCCTTCCTTCTTTCCTTCCTCCCTCCCTCCCTCCCTCCCTCTCTCCCTCCCTTCCTTCCTTCCTTTCTTTCTTTCATTTTTATGTGGTCCTGAGGATTGAACCCAGTGCCCCGCATGTGCTAGGCGAGTGCTCTACCGCTGAGCCACAACCCCCACCAAGTATGCTGATTTTAGTCCTTTGGGTATAAACCAAGGAGTGGGATAACTGGGTCAAATGGCGGTTTCATTCCCAGTTTTCTGAGCAATCTCCACACTGCTTTCCATAGTGGTTGTACCAATTTGCAGTCCTACCAGCAATGTATGCATGTACCTTTTTCCCCATATCCTCGCCAAAATTTATTGTTGCCTGTATTCTTGATGATTACCATTCTGACAGGAATGAGATGAAATCTTAGTAGTTTTGATTTGCATTTCTCTAATTGCTAGATGTTGAAAACTTTTTCATATATTTATTGATCAATTGTATTTCTTCTGTGAAGTGTCTGTTCAGTTCCTTAGCCCATTTATTAATTGGTTTTTTTTTTAAGATTTTTGAGTTTTTTATATATCCTAGAGATTAATGCTTTATCGGAGGTGCATGTGGTAAAGATTCTCTCCCAATCTGTAGGCTCTATCCTCATGTTATTAATTGTTTCCTTTGTTGAGAAGAAGCTTTCTAGTTTGAATCCATTCCATTTATTGAATCTTGATTTTGGTTCTTGCACTTTAGGAGTCTTGTTAAGGAAGTCAGATCTTAGGCCAACATGGTGAAGATTTGGGCCTATTTTTCTTCTATTAGGTCTCTGTTTTAGTGCCTAAGTCTTTGATCCACTTTGAATTGATTTTTGTGCAGGGAGAGAGATAGAGAGTTAATTTTATTTTGCTACCTATGGATTTCCAGTTTTGCCAGCACCATTTGTTGAATAGGCTATCTTTTCTCTAGTAAATGTTTTTGACACCCTTGTCTAGTATGAGATAACCATATTTGTGTGGGTTTGTGTTTGTGTTCTCTATTCTGTACCATTGGTTTACAAGTCTATTTTGGTGCCACTACCATGCCATTTTTGTTACTATAGCTCTGTAGTGTAGTTTAAGATCTGGTATTGTGATGCCTTCTGCTTCACTTTTATTACTGAGGATTGCTTTAGCTATTCTGGGTCTCTTATTTTTCCAAATAAATTTCATGATTGTTTTTTCTATTTCTATGAAGAATGTTGTTGGGATTTTAATAGGAATTCCATTTAATCTGTATAACACTCTTGGTAGTATGGCCATTTTGACAATATTAATTCTGCCTATCCAGGAGCATGGGAGATCTTTCCATCTTCTGAGGTTTTCTTCAATTTCTTTCTTTAGTGTTCTGTAGTTTTCATTGTAGAGGTCTTTCACCTCTTTTATTAGATTGATTCCCAGGTATTTTTGAGGTTATTGTGAATGGAGTAGTTTTCCTCATTTCTCTTTCAGTGTATTCATCACTGATGTATAGGAATGTGTTTGATTTATGAGTGTTGATTTTATATCCTACTACTTTGCTGAGTTCATTTATTAGTTCTAGAAGTATTCTGGTGGAATTTTTTGGATCTTCTAGATATAGAATCATGTCAAAAGCAAATAGTGATAATTTGAGTTCTTCTTTACCTTTTTGTATCCCTTTAATTTATTTCTTTTGTCTTTTCTTTTCTTTCGTCTAATTGCTGTGGCTAGAGTTTCAAGGATGATGTTGACTAGAAGTGGTGAAAGAGGACATCCTTGTCTTGTTCCAGTTTTTAGCAGAAATGCTTTCAATTTTTCTCCATTTAGAATGATATTGGCCTTAGGTTTAGCATATATAGCTTTTACAATGTTGAGGTATGTTCCTACTATCCCTAGTTTTTCTAGTGTTTTGAACATGATGGTGTGCTGTATTTTGTCAAATGCTTTTTCTGCATCTATTGAGATGATCATATGATTCTTGTTTTTAAGTTTATTAATATGATGAATTAGGTTTATTGATTTCCATATGTTGAACCAACGCTGCATCCCTGGGATGAACCCTAGTTGATCGTGGTATACTATCTTTTTAATATGTTTTTGTATGTGATTTGCCTGAATTTTATTGAGAATTTTTGCATCTATGTTCATCAGGGATATTGTTCTGAGTTTTCTTTCCTTGATGTGACTTTGTCTGGTTTTGATATCAGGGCAATATTAGCCTCAGAGAATGAGTTTGGATGGGTTCCTTCTGTTCTATTTTATGGAATACTTTAAGGAGTATTGGTGTTAATTCTTCTTTGAAAGTCTTGTAGAACTCGGCTGAGAATCCATCTGGTCCTGGGCTTTTCTTGGTTGGTAGGCTTTTATGGTGTTTTCTATTTCATTACTTAAAATTGATCTGTTTAAATCATGTATGACCTCCTCATTCAGTTTGGGTAGGTCATATGTCTCTAGAAATGTGTCCATGTCTTCAATATTTTCTATTTTATAAGTGTAAATTTTCAAAATAGTTTCTAATTATCTCTATATTTCAGAGGTGTCTATTGTGATATTTCCTTCTTCATCTTTTATTTTTAAAAAAACTTTTTTAGTTGTCAATGTACCTTTTATTTTATTTATATGTGGTACCGAGGTTCGAACCCAGTGCCTCACACATGCTAGGCAAGCACTATACCACTGAACTACAACCCCAGCACTTCATCTTGTATTTTATAATATATTTATCTCTTTTTCTCTTTATTAATGTGGCCAGGGGTTTATCTATTTTATTTATTTTTTCAAATAAACAACTTTTTGTTTTGTCAGTTTTTTCAATTGTTTCATTTGTTTGAATTTCATTAATTCAGCTCTGATTTTAATTATTTCCTATGTTCTACTGCTTTTTGTGTTGATTTGTTCTTCTTTTTCTAGGATTTTGAGATGTAGTGTTAGGTCATTTATTTGCTGATTTTTTATTCTTTTAATGAATGCACTCAATGCAATAAACTTTCACCTCTCTCACTACTGGACAGATCTTCCAACCAAAAACTAAATAAGGAAACTATAGAACTAACTAATACAATCAATAATTTAGATTTAACAGACATATATAGAATATTTCATCATCAACGAGCAAATATACTTTCTTCTCAGCAGCACATGGCTCCTTCTCTAAAATATACCATATCTTATGCTACAAAGCAACTCTTAGTAAATACAAAACAAACAAACAAACAAAACGAAACAAAATAGAGATAATACCCTGCATTCTATCAGACCACAATGGGATGAAATTAGAAATCAGTGATAAAATAAAAAATAGAAGGTCCATAGCAAATGGAGACTAAACAATACACAATTGAATGATGAATAGATAATAGAAGAAATCAAGAATGAAATAAAAAAAATTCTTAGAGGCAAATGAGAACACTGATAGAACATATCAAAATATCTGGGACACTATGAAGGCAGTACTAAGAGGAAAGTTTATTGCTTGAGTGCATTCTTTAAAAGAATAAAAAGTCAAAATTTTTCTATAGGGAGTCATTTTTATTTTGATGGCTTCAAAAATCTGAACAGAGTAGTAGTCACTGAAAGATGACATAGTTCCTCGAGTTGATCTTCTATTTCATGCAACCAAATGCAATACCAGGGGAGATTTTTGATTGCCACATTGGGGATGGAGAATTTTAAACTCCTTATAATGCATAGTACAGTTCCTCACAACAAAGACTTGGAATGCCAGAAATGCTGAGGTTGAGAACCTCTGGTCTGTTTTATTTTAACCCAATCATGGTGCTCCCCTTCCTGAAAAACTGTTTATCTATAAACACTGTAGTGTAATTTTTGCCTATGAAATATGAGGGTAAATCCAAGAAAAGGAAAGGGTTTTTTTGTTGTTGTTTTTTTTTTCCTCAATGAAAATCAAGAAGTGTAAAGAAAATGGTCCCCTTTATTCTTTGGATATGGTCATGGAAATGTCACAGCCAATTTGATATCATGGGGGTGGTTAAGAAAATCAAAGTCAATATACTTTAAAGATGCTGAAAGTTTAGGACTGGGATTGTGGCTCAGAGGAAGAGTGCTTGTCCCGCATGCATGAGGCACTGGGTTCAATCCTCAGCACCACATTAAAATAAAGATACTGTGTCTACCTATACCTAATAAATAAATGTTTAAAAAAAAAGAGCCTGAAAGATTAAAAACACCTCGTTCCTATTAGTGCTTTTCCTCCATTATCTGGATGATTATTGATTTTCATTCTGTTCAGTCTTTTTCTGGAAAACTGGTTCTGTGTATATTGGAAATCTGTCATGATTTTCTGTGGATCCTTTATAATTTTCATCTTTTCAACCTCTTCCTCAGTGTCATGAATTTCTAACCAACTGATTTGATTTCTATACCATTCAGTTTATTCTTAATTACCTCCACTCCAGTAAAAATGTCAGTGATCATCATACTTTTCCATTTTCAAATTGTTCTCTGTTTGACTATAGATCTTTTTTTTTTAACGTATGTGTGCTAGGATCCCTTTGTAAGGGATGCCTACAGCTATTAGCTGACTGACCTCAGTTTTCCAAAGCCAGGTTTACACTATGGGTGGCTTCCACACCATGAATACTCTAGGTCTTATGAACTTCTTGGAATCTCCAGCAGAATTGAAATTTTCCCCCATACACCATTAGATGGCTTAGCCCCATAGGCTTTCTTTAATATGTATTAGGTTATGGGCCTATCAGTCCTTTCTCACTTTGATCTTGCCTATACTCAGCTTTCATGAATTTTCAGTTTTGCTAAGTAGACTTTTCTCTCATTTCCTGGAAGGTATGATCTCCCCTCCAAATATATTCAAAGGATAATTTAGAAGACTACAGACTTAGATATCCATCTTGTACTGAAAGCTACCATGAACTCCACTTTAAATTAAGCCTAAAATGGGTTGAGTGACTTGCCCAAGCTCGCCATAAGTAGAAGAGCCTGGTTTCAACTTTAGATATTTTGAATCTGAATTTTGTGTTCTTTCCACTCTGGAAGGCAGTTTCTGCAGCAGTTGGTGGTGGGTTCCTAGGGAAGGTGAGCTTTGATGGGGAACTGCTTCTGCAGTGCTGTGTGGAAGAAAAGCAAGAACGTGGAAGGAGACTGCATCCCTCCTGGGTGACCACTGATTTTAATCCCACCTTTCAGGATGCTGTCGCTGAATTTTCATCATTGCCTTAACGGTTGTCATGACAGCTTATCCTAAGAGTGATATGAGGAGTAGTGATTGTGGTGCTACTTGCCCTCTGCATCTAGTCTCCCATTGTTCTGTTCCAGGGCTAAGGATGTCTGAGTCCAGATCCTGATCAGCAGCCACTGTGTCCCCAGACAAGTCACTAACATAAATAGAAATGATAATATTCTTGAATTGTTAAAATGATTATGCGGGAAAGAACATGAAAAGTAATTGAAAGCAGATAGTACCTTCCCAGACAGATGTGCCTCCTCTGGAGCAAGCTTTCTTGTAGTTACCGAAGATAAAACACATAATAGGAAAGTCAGTTGTTCTCTTCTTTGGAAGAGAAAAATAAAGGAATATAAAAATGAAGGTTGATGATGGATTCATATAATTGTTTGCTCCTATTATTTATTATAGAACTCTTATTCAATTGAATACACTAAGCCCAAGAACTAAATAAGAAAATTATTTTAGCAACAGGATAAACTAATATAATATTAGATATTTTCCCAAACTATATGATTTTTTTTAATGATGACACTTACCTCAAGATGAGAGGCAGACAGGTCTCCCCCACCCCTCTGCCCCCCACCACTACTACATTCCAAGTCCTTAAAAAATTTTTAAGTTGAAACAGGGTCTCACCAAGTATCCTATGCTGACCTTTGAACTT
Organism: Marmota flaviventris; assembly: GCF_047511675.1. Classification (NCBI taxonomy): domain Eukaryota; kingdom Metazoa; phylum Chordata; class Mammalia; order Rodentia; family Sciuridae; genus Marmota; species Marmota flaviventris. The sequence continues at coordinate 77,206,584 of NC_092498.1, forward strand.
GTGATTCTCCTGCTTCAGCCTCCTAAGGAGATAGGATGAAAGACATATACCACCACCCACAGCTGGCACCCAGTTTTGAAAATTTATAATTCACAATGTTTCGAGTACTAATTCCATTTTAAATTTAAGTACGTTTGACTCAGTTTTGTTTGTTTTTGTTGGCCCAACCATTTCTCCTAGTGAATGTCTGACTTCGAAGAGGCTGGATTTATGTCTGGAGGAACCCAGTTATTTTGGAAACTTGACAAGGGCTAAGCTGAAGATGATCTCTGATTCTGACATTAGATGTCAGTACAGTCAAAGGAAAGCAGAGCAAATGGGCAGTGAAGTGAGGAGAGAAGTTGTTTAAATTGTGGTACAGAGGGCTGGGTATATAGCTCAGTTGGTAGAATGCTTGGCCCTGAGTTCAATCCCCAGCACCCCGCCCCCCACACACCAAAATAAATAGATTGTGGTACGGAGCACCTGGATAAGAACCTGAGATGATATGATTTGCATATCCACATTGCACGGAGAAGGAGGAGCACCTTTATATATGGCAACTGCATCTGTTTTCCTGAAACACTGTTTAGGAACAACTCCTAACCACTTTGTCTTGCAATCCCCCCGCCCCTCGACAATAGATGATACAACAATAAAAGGCCCAAGGATTTTCAAAGCAGAATAATCCTGATAGGTTACCAGTGAGGATTTCACTAGACTAGATCGCTGAGATTCTTGTTCTTCTAATGAGCTTAAAGTTTAAACTTTAAGTCTGTTAGGTACTGGGATTGTGCTGGGAATTATAAATTATAATGGCCTGGAGGCCAGGACATGCTAGGCAAGTGTTCTGCCACTGTGCTATACCCTAAGCCCCTAAAAAAATTCTTTATGTAATTATCAGGCTTTTCAAAAGTTCCTTTGCTTGATAAAGAATCAAGATTTAATAACCTTAAATATTTGTTTCATACTTGGAACTCTCCCCAGACCAAGTCACTAGTGTTTGTGTTTTTAAGTGTAGTTACCAGGTGCTTCCACATTTATTTGTTTAAGAAGAATATCCACAAACAATTGGCAGGAAGTGGAGCATATAAAGTTTCCTTTTATTGTTAGGTAAAGCAATGAACTGAAAAGTCCATCCTCCCGAGGTATGTTGTGCTCAATTTGTCTTTCCAAGTGTATAGATTGGCACACACTTTTGAGATAAATTCAAAATATTTCATACTTGATCTGGCATAGGTACAAGTGAATCAAATCTAGAGGTGGTTAGGTCTTCCAGGGGGAAAGGAGGAGCTCCCTGTGTCTGTGTCTGTGTGTGTGTTGGAAGGGAGCAATAATAGGGGCAATTGCTGTAGCACCTGTTTATCAATTTAAAGGGAAAGTGATCCAACATATGAAGAACTAGGATGACTGTACCAGATCTGTTAGTTGAATATCAGCCTTGTGTGTATATAATTTGATTTATCAAGGGCCCACAAGATTTCTGGTCTAGACTCCAAGTATGTTTCAAAGTTTATTCATTTTACCCTTTTGATAATGGTCCCTACTGCTAATTTTTGCATAGGAATGGCTTTACTGATGAGAAGATTGTACGTGAGGTGGGGAAGAGAGACTGAAAATAATAGAGAAACATTAATCTATGTATTTCTGTAACATCTTTCTTCCTCAAGCTGTAGTGGAGCCTTATTTTATCGGTTTCCATGATTCCAATTGATATCAAGAGGCTAATGCCTCTTCAAAGTTTCATAAAGACAGGTTAGTATCTAACATAACTATGTTACCTTGGGGATCACAGGAAATATAATAGTATTGGGGATGGCAATGAGGTTCTCAATACTGATGATAAGTGCTGGTTGTTTTAAAGTATCTTGAGTACTAATTATTTTCCTTTTCCCCACCTGATAACTAATCTGCCAGCTTATATTATATGCACACTGTTTCACATAGACAAGTTGGAGGGGGGGAGTCACTAAATTGTAATGGCTTGGAGGTCAGGTCGTTTTCAGGCTACTTGTTTGCAAGGCTCAGATTATGAAGGCACCATAGTTGTCCAACTCTCATTTGACACTTGGTTGATGTTTATGTTTTTGTTTTTGTTTTTCTGTTGATTGTCCTTATTGAAAAGAAATGGATCTATGCCTTAGTCCAGTGATTCTAGTAATGTTTTGAATCTGTAACTACTGAAGCTGTTCTTCTGGACACCTGTGTTATTATTCGTTCATTCGAGGCCAAACTTACAGGTAAATGGTCTGAGTTATGTTAATTGTTGCATGCTTTAGAACTGCTAAAGGGTAATAATACATACATGTTTCAACCTGCCTCGGCCAAGCTGTATCAATAATTATGCCAGAAGTTCACTGGCAAAAGTATGCATGTGTCATACTATTAAAAAGAGATAAACATATTTTTCAGTACTACAACTTTAAGAATTAATGCTTGCCCTCATGATTAGGCACCTTGTCTTTTTTAAAAATATTTATTTCTTAGTTTTTGGTGGACACAACATCTTTGTTTGTATGTGGTACTGAGGATCGAACCCGGGCTGCACGCATGCCCGGTGAGCGCGATACCGCTTGAGCCACATCCCCAGCCCAGGCACCTTGTCTTAAGCAGCATCAGGTCTTTATTGATGTCATAAAGAACTGTACTTTTTCACTGTGGTGAGAAATTACTACCTTCTAATTCTACCACTTCTCATTGTTTACCTATTTTCATTTAGGGTTTCCCTCCATGTTTCATTGGTGCATGTGCAGTTTTTGTTTCAGTGTCTTGGCAATTCCAACTCTTAAGGTTGTTCTCATTGAACATCTGTGGATTTCACAGTGTAGATAGATTGTACTTTTGTCATAATGAGAAATACCTTAATGCCGGGGTAACTTCTAAGCATGTCACCAGCAAACTATTTCAGAGCTCAGAATTTTATGTCTCATAGACCAAATTACAATACTAAAATTACATGGTTTATTGTACTGAAACAGTGAGTCACTGGGATTATAGGGAAGTATGACAAGTTTGAGGCCAGCATTTCAGTGAGGGGGAAAAAAAAAAGATTGGGCATGTAACTCAGTGGTAAAGTGCCCCTGGGTTAAATCCCCATTATTAAACAGAGCAAAACAATAACACCCAAATCCCCAGTGAGAAGCAAGGGGAATGGGAAGGGAAGGGTTAACATGACTTGGGAGGGGTGCAATAGGGAGGAAGGACATACTATCCATGTGCTATGTGATATCTAAGTGTCCTGCCCCTTTCTACTAGTCTCCCCTCTAGTGGAGGCTTATGTTCTGAAGTTGCAGTGGGAAAAGTGAGCACCCAAATTCTAAGTGAGAGACACAGGGCAAAACATCTGACCAGTAACTGTTGCCAAATAGAAATTGTTTTTATACTCATGGGTCAAAAAACATGTGCCAAAATGAGTGTCACTCATGGGTGACTGATTTAAGGAGGATATTACCAGAAGTAGAATAATTTGAATCTAGGAAAACATTTTTTATATTTTCATTGTTATTTTATTTGAATGTGGTAAAGAACCACATAGCCACTAACACCATAAATAAATAGAATGTTTCCATCCATTGCCAAAATTCCCTTGTGCCCCCGTGCAGTCCATCTCCCACCCTTAAGACCAAACACTACCCAATTTTCTGTATCTACAGATTATTCTTGTCACTTCTAAATAAAATGATATAGGATGCAGTCTTTAATATTTAGCTTCTTTGGCTAACCACAGTGTCTTTGCAATTTATTTATAGTATTGCACATAGCATTGTTCCTTTCTTGTTGACAAGTACTATCCCATAATATAAATATAGCACTCCCCCTCACCTATTGTTGAGGGTTTCATCTGCTACTAGCTTTGGCCATTATGGATAAGGTGCCAGGCGTATGTGTAAGTACGAGACTCTGTATGGATACATTTCATTTCTCTTTAGTACATACCTACCAGTGGAATTGCAGAGTCACATGTTAATTGTGTGTTTAGCAAGAATCTACTCAACTGTTTTCCAAAAAAGGTTGTGTTAATGTACATTGCCATCAGTTGCTCCATATACTGGCTAGCACTTGGTATGTCAATCTTTTTACTTTAGGCATTCCATGGATAAGGAGTCTTGTCTCCATATAGTTTTATTTTGCAGTTCTCTAATGACTAATGATGAGTATCTTTTCATTTATTCAGAGCTCATTCATATACAATGCTATAAAGTCTATTAAACATTTTTCCTATATTTAAAAATTAGATTGTTTTATTTTTATTTCTCAGTTGTTCAGAGTAATTTTGTATTCTGGAGACAGCCTCTCTGTCAAAGGGAACTTATCTCCCCTGCTACGTGTAGCCTGCTTTTTCATTTTCATTTTCCTTACTACGTCTTACTCAGAGCAGAAATTTTAATTTTTATGAAGTCTAATATATCATTTAAATTTTTTTTGCTGGTGTTTTTTGTGTTCGAAGAAATCTCTGCTTACTTCAAATTGTAAAAAACATCTTTCCTGCTGGGCGCGGTGCTGCATGTATGTAATTCCAGCAGCTTGGGAGGCTGAGGCAGGAGGATCACAAGTTCAAAGCCAGCTTCAGTAACAGCAAGGCACTAAGCAACTCAGTGAGACTGTGTCTCTAAACAAAATACAAAATTGGACTGGATGTGTGGCTCAGTGGCTGAATGCTCCTGAGTTTAATCTCTAGTATGCCCCGCCCCCCAAAAAACCCACATTTTTCCTATGCTTCTAGAAATCATGTAGTTTTAGTTTTCATGTTGATGTCCATAATCTACTTTTAGATAATTTTACATAATCTAATTTTCAAGTGTTTTGGGGTGAGGAATTGATGTCCATTTTGTGGCCATGTATTTGTTCTGACACTGTGTTACAAAAACCATACTTTCTCCCCTGAATTACCTTGGTGCATTTGTCACAAATTTATTGACTGTTCAAATGTGGGTCTGTCTCTGGACACCTCCGTGCTAGTCCATTGATCTATATGTTTATATTTATGCCAGTGCCACACTCTTGATTTTTGCTGTATATTAAATGTTGAAATCAAACAGTGTAAGTAGTCTTTCTCTTTAAACTTATTTTGGCTCTTCCAGATCATTTGCCATTTCATATTAATATCAGACCCAGTTTGTTAATTTCCATACATGTGCACATTCACACGCAAAGACTGGGAATTTTGAGCATCTACTGAATCTACTGATTAATTTGGGAAGAATTAAACAATTGAGTCTTCTAAGCCACCAACATTTAAGTATTCCTTAATTTCTTTGAAGGATGTTTTAGTATACAGATCTTGCATATATTTTGTTAAACTTGTCCTGAGTTATTTCGTATTTGTAAATGTCATTGTAAATAGTTTTCTCTTACACAGTTCATTTCCTAATTACATGCATTTTCTAATTAGGTTGATTTTAAATATTTTTTCTTATATCCTGTGACCTTGTTAAATTTACTTATTAGTTTTAGTAGCTTTTTTGTAATTACTTTGGGATTTCCTGTCATACGTTTTTATGACCTTATTAATAGAGATAGTTTTACTTTGCCAGCCTCTGTTTTTCACTTTTTTTTTTCTTATTGTATCTCCAGTGGAATTTTGAAGAGAAGTGTTGAAAGCAGAGATGTTTACCTTGCTCTCCATTTTAGGGTAAATCATTCAATCTTTCATAATTAAGAGTGATGTTAACCAAAAGTTTTCCATAGATGAATTTTCATCAGCTTGAGGCATTACTAATTTATTACTAGTTTCCTGATAGTTTTTTTTAAATCATGAATGACCTCCTAAAATGCCAATGTATGCATTTTTAAGTTGACATTCAGCCAAAGACTTAAGGCAACCTCCCTATTTCTGTAGCTCTTTCTCTACATAACTCTTTCTTTATATAACTTCCACAAATTCTAACACTCATGGTCCCCTTGACCTTGGACACTTTTCTCCTTAACTGTTATTGTTACCCTTCCTTATGCTGTTCTAGAAATGACCAAGCAAAAATCTGGGGTTACTGCAGGATCCACATCATCATTTCCCCTCTGTGAGGCATTGTCTTCTCAACTGCTTATTTGTGCAATGCATGAAAACAGTTATTTTAATATTTTGGATACTTGTTGTCCAGTATTGTAATATTTGCTTTATACAAAAGAGTAGAAATCTGTACCTGATGGATAGTTAATATGTTTACTTAATCTTTCTATTTCCACGAGTAATGCACTTGGGTATTTTTTCCCCCTGTTTTCTGAAATCTTTATAAAAACACACATAGGTGTTGCTTACTACTTCATTTATTTTATGCTAACATGTCTCCCAGGTTACTTACTTGCTGTTTATACTGAACACAGCTTACACATACTTCCAATCACTTCCTTTGTTCCCTCTAACAATTTGTTATATGTTCTATGTTTAAAATTTTCGAGTAGATATCAAGAATTGTGATGAAAACTATTATGTAATGATTACTTTCTCCATAGATGTAAGCCTGTGGGTGTCTTCTTAGATATATAAAAAAAGAGTGTCTTTATTTTTGTCACTGAAATTCATGGCGTATTATAAGATCAGTTCTTTTTTTTTTTTGGTCAAGCGTTACTGCCATAATCTTTTCCTATCAAGGTTATTCAGGTCAGGGTTACTTTATAAAATTGTTCTGGGTCTTTTTCCTAATATATACATTTTTTCTAAATCTGACTAAAATTTTAGAAAATAAAAATTATCATGGGTGCTTTATAATGCATTTACTAAATCTCTTTGGCATGGCTGGATGCAATTGTGAAAACAAATAAAAGATTGAGTTACTTTTTTATGATTACAGTCTACCTACCCTCCTTTCCAGTGTTCTGTATAAATTCAGATCCCTCTGGTCTGTATGAACTCTGACCCCTATCTTCTAATTTTAAAATGCTCCTTTACTTGTTCTATCTCTGGCAAGGTGAAATTATAATTTGAGTCAAGGGTAAAGTTATTATGGGCTATTGGACTAAAGAAATGGAGATGTTTGTGAATCAATGGAGATGAAAAGCTGTCATTCTTCATGGTATGTTCTGTTTGGTTGCTGCTCTCCTGGTGTTTACAAGAGCACACGTGGTAAAACAGCCCAAGTTCTTTCCTGAAGAGCTTTTCTCTCGTATTCCGTTTTTCCTTGGTCTGTTTCCATTGACTCTTCTTGATAGAAGAAGCATTTAAATGGCTAAGGCATGGGTGCAGGTTTGAAGGTCAAAGATATTGTCTGCTAAGACTTTCCTAGAACAGATGCCAAAATGCCAGAGCAGTTCAGTACTGACCCAGAGATGGACTTCAATGCTTTTGTGTGTGTGTGCGCCAGGGATTGAACCAGGAGTGCTTAACCACTGAGCCGCATTCCCATTCCCCTTTAAAAAATTTTTTTTATTTGTTCTTTTTAGTAATACATGACAGTAAAATGTATTTTGACATATCATACAAAACACAGAGTATAACTTCCCATTTTTGTAGTTGAACGTGATGTGGAGTTACACTGGTCGTGTGTTCATATATGAATTTAGGAAAGTTGTGCCTGATTCATTCTACTGTCTTTCCCATTCCTATCCCTGCCCCCTTCTCCCACCCATATAACCTGGTAAATCAACTCTGCCCCATCCCACCTGCCTATTGTGAGTCAGTATCTGTGTATCAGAGAGAACATTCAGCCTTTGTTTTTTTTTTTAGGATTGGCTTATTTCACCTAACATGATAGTCTCCAGTTCCATTCATTTCTGGCAAATGCCATAATTTCATTCTTCTTTTTTGGCTGAGTAATAATCCATTGTATACATACACCACATTTTTTAATCCATTTATCTATTGAAGGGCACCTAGGTGGGTTCATAACTTAGTTATTGTGAATTGAGCTGCTATTAACATTGATGTGGCTGTGTCACTATAGTGTGCTGGTGGTTCCATTCCTAGTTTTCTAAGGAATCTCCATACTGCTTTTCAGAGTGGTTCCACCAATTTGCAGTCCCACCAGCAATGTACAAGTGTACTTTTCACCCCACATCCTTGCCAACATTTATTTTCACTTGTGTTTGTGGGAGGCCACTCTGCCCATGCGCTGAGGATCTTCTCTCAACTTTGAATAAGGGGGCTGTTTGGTCTGGCATTGCATGCCACGCACTGTGCAAAACAAGTGGCCTCCACCGTCACTCTGCAAAGAAGTTTGCTTTAGCCCTGGGCTTGGGCTTTACTCAATGGGATTGGACAATCCCCCTTTGAATCCTTATCCCCTGCCTCATTTGGTGAAGAACATTCCATCGAATCTCCTTTGTGTATCCCCCTTGTTGTTGGGAATGTCTGAATATCTGAACAAGTATGAAAATAATTGTTCAGATAAAGACTCAAAAAGGCCAAAGACATGTGAGCAAAATACTCGACTTAATAGCATAGAAAATTATCTCAATAAAGATGATGAAGGATTTAAATGCAAAAAGATAAACCAATTAAAAAATAAGGATAAGAAAGAAGATGAAAAACATCAAAATTGTTCTCAAAGAAAGAGTATAAAAGACTATTTGTCTTCATGTGAGTGACTAAAAAAATACAGAAGTATTGAGGACCACACTGAAACATTCAAGTGAAACATTCAAGTAATTTTCATTCCTTGGATGGAACCTCAACCAGAGCCTTTCATCCTCAAACTGGATTGCCTCTTCTTTCAAGTCCTGTTCCTCAAAGAAAGACACAGTCAGGTTGCTTTAATCTGGATTCTTCATTATTGCATCTGAAAAACTTATCATCTAGAAGTACTCGGCCATGTTTAAACATTGAAGAAGATCCAGATAGTCATGAAAAACCTTTTTTGAGTTCTAGTGCTCCACCTATAACAAGTCTTAGTCTTCCAGGAAATTTTGAGGAATCTGTGTTGAACTATCCTTTAGACCCTCTTGGCATAGTTGATGGCTTTACTGCTGAGATAGGGGCAAGTGGTATTTTTTGCCCCACACATTTGACTCTTCCAGTTGAAGTGTCATTCTACAGTGTTTCAGATGATAATGCTCCTTCTCCTTGTATGGGTGTGATTACTTTAGAGTCCCTTGGTAAAAGAGGTTATCAAGTACCTCCTTCAGGAACAATACAAGTGACCTTATTTAATCCTAATAAGACTGGTGAAGATATTTGTTGTGATATATGACTTGCGAGATATGCCAGCCAATAATCAGACATTCCTACGACAAAGAACTTTTTCTGTACCTGTTAAACAAGACATGAAGAGAAGTATTAATAAAGAGAACATCCGACATACGGAAGGACGGTTATTATGCTACCTCATACACTTGAGGTTCCAGAGTTCTAAATCTGGAAAGATCTACCTCCATAGAGATGTACGGCTCCTGCTACCTCGGGTACCCGCTACTTCGAGTTCTTGCTCAGTTCCTGCTGAGTTCACTCGCAATAAAGTAGTTCCCGCTTCAACCTTCAAGTTGCTTGTCACCTCTCGGTTATTTAGCCCAGCCGGACTACTGCACCCTGTAAAAATAAAGACATTATAGGTGCACGCTCTCTTTCCAGTGGAAGCTGACCCGTAAGGTTGCAGAGCCATCCTCCCCTCAACATGGAAACTACTGTGTTGCATGATTTCTTAGCTTAATATTGCAGCCAGCTCTTTTGAACCCAGCTCATCTCCTCAGCGCAGGCTGCTGGCGAGATAATTGCCATTGTGCTTGATAATTGCCATTCTGAGTGGAATGAGATTAGACCTCAGTGTGGTTTTAATTTGTATTTCTCTATTTCCCAGTCCTCTTTTTAATATTTTATTTAGAGACAGGGTCTTGGTAAGTTGCTTGGAGCTTCTCTAAGTTGCTGAACCTGGATTTGAACTCATGATCCTCCTGCCTCAGCATCCTGAGCGATTTTAGGCATACACCACTATGCCAGGATTTGATGCCTTTTAATATTATTTTATTTATTAATTTTTCAATATTCTTTTAAAAAACTTTATGTGGTGCTGAGGATCGAACCTAGTGCCTCACACATGCTAGGCAAGTGCTCTACCACTGAGTCACAACCCCAGACCCTTCAATGCCTTTTAAAAATGAAAATGTGCATTTTCCACTTTGTGAATCTTTAGCTGATAGTGGTAGCAGATTGGCCAAAGCTTTAGTATTACTTGACTCTGTTTAGCTTTTTCCAAAAGGGAGACTTGGGTAAATTTTATAATAGTTTAACAGGTTATAATTAGTATGGGAGCAAGATCCAAATATTTGACAAGCAAAATCCCTCATAAAGATTAGCACTGTGGCAAAAAAAGGGAGCCCCTGCTGTTCATACCACCTCCAATTATCTTAAGAGCTGGGGGCTGTCAGTGCAATCTGGACTAATCTTTAGGTTAAAGTTTTCTACAGAAAAAGAAGTTTGGCTTTAGGATGTCTTGATCTCTGCTTCTCATTAGTGCAAAGATGGTGCTAGTTAATTATTTAGGGGACAAAAGCCTCATCTCAAAATAGGCAACACTTCAACATGTAACTCTTTGGCTTCTGGATCAATGGTGTAGTGATGGTGGGTGGTGCAGGATTTGATCACCTGGACTGTTCTGTTTCTCCTTCAGCTTTAGTTTCCCTTATGCAGCCATGATTAATATACACTTGCCAGAGGCAATCAAAGAAAGAAGAAATGCCTAATTTTCCCCACTCCTCCACATGGTATAAATTTAGCTGTGATACTTATCTTGGATATTCTCTGTCTTCTGGAATTGCTAAGTGTATTCAAAGAGAGAAGAAAAACAACTGAGTTGTAGTGACCCAAGTAATTTGATTATGTGGTATGCAAGGATTCCACTTCTGATCAGGAATCTTCAGTGGACAGCAATGAAATCTTGGTCATGGTTTTCATTTCTGGGACTCAGAATGTAAGTCAGCCACTAATGGATAATGAAGCTTATCAACAGAGATGAAGACTGAGAGCCAAATACGTTTATATCATATTGAATGGAGATGGAAGAAAAACTTGACCTATTGTAAACCTAAGGGTAATAATTGAAAGAGCCACTGTGGGAAAAAACAAAGAGGACTCAGATGTATAAATGGGGTTTGTACAGAACAAGAAGCAAGTTGACATGTTTTAAAACTAACTTGAATCAACTAAAAGAACAAGGAAATGAATGCTAGCCTCTCAGAGGTAAAGCTCACCTGTGCTGTTGCATAAATAAGAAGCCCATTAAAATGTTTTTTATAGCCATGATGTGGCAAGTTATCAACGCCAGAACTGAGAGCTGAGGAAAGGGGAATCTTTGAGGAGGAGCACATTGCAAAGGATAATATGATTCTCACTGGCCCATAACAGAAGAGGCTCGAAAGGAACCATGTTGAGTCCTCAGGCTATTAACTCTTTTTTTTTAAAAAAAATAAAATTTAGTTGTCAATGGACCTTTATTTTACTTATTTATATGTGGTGCTGAGAATTGAACCCAGTGCCTCACACATGCAAGCACTTTACCACTGAGCTACAACCCCAGCCCCAAGCTATTAACTCTTTTTTTTTTTGGAGAGTTTCCTCCTACAGGGATAATTGCTCCCATGGTATTGACACTGGGTTTCTCAATAGAATCCTTTGGCAATTGTATACAAGTTGAAATATAAGAATCAAAAAAAAAAAAAAAAGAAATATAAGAATCAGAGTATTATTGGAAAGAAAGAAAAAATTTTCAATATACTGAGTGGTTATTGAATACACAGAAAGAAATTTGGGATTAAGGGTTAGTGATATCACCACTAGAAATGCTGAATTTAAAAGAAAACTGATATATTTCAGATGCCAATTTCTCAAAAGACCCAGCAATAAAATTATTTTCTCAGATAGGGCGAATACAAAATTAGAGTAGTACTGTTTACTTCTGGATAGGAGAATTCTCTAAATCCATGTTAATTTAAGTTTGCAGATAGAAGACTAACACTTGTTACAAAAATGGCAAACAGCAACAATGTAGGGTTTTTCTTTTATCTCTTCTATTTGTCTTCCTAATGTTTTTCCCTCAAATAAAAAAGATTCTCTGCCATTGTGTATAGTTGACCCAGTGCTGTGCGTCTGGAGCAGCGATGGTGAATACAGATATAAGAGCTGCCGGTCCTCTCTCCCACACCTGTGCAAACAAGTCTCCCTGATCCCAGCCTCTGTTGATCATAGATGCCAGGGAGGAGCCTCTGACTCTGAGCAGTATCTCCATCACAGAGATCTCGTGTGTGCCTGGACTCACTTGGCTACTTGCAAGTGCTTATTGACTTTAGCTTTGTACTGTAGCATAGTTGGCACTCCATGGTCACCTGAAGATACTCCTGAGGTACAGTAATTTTCAGAGTTCCAATTTTAAGATTTTGATTGTTTGGGGATAATTATTGGGGGAAGGAAATTTGTGGAAGTTACTCTAAGGCAGAGCAGGGTTTAGCCTATGTTAACTTTGGCAAATATTTCATGAGCTAAAATGAAGATGCCCCCTCTACTATTCCATGATGCTGGTATGTGTCATGAAGTTAGTAAAAACCATGAGTCTGTAAGTTCCAGTGGTTTCAGTCTTCATTATGCTAACCCACCAATTTCCCAGAGACCAGGAGTATTTACTATGAGTAAATAGAACTAGTTAAAGCTTTATCACCAGTGTTAAAATCTGTGATGTAATATATGTATACATTATGGCTACAAAACCATTCAGACCCACCTCTATGGCTCTTGAGTCCTAGTATCTTCATAATAAATTATTTATATAGGCTCGCTGTGCTTCTGATGAAGTCAAGAAAGTTGTTTACCCTAGAGGCAAGCGATGCATGGTTGCCTGTGGTCTCAATGTGGTCTAACGGCAGGTACAAAAGTACACTACTACTTCCATAAGTTTATGAGACAGCACAAGTCAGGCAAAGCAAATTTATTACTTACACAGTAAGAACACACAGTCAAGGATCCATGGAGGGCCATGAATCAGGAAATATGCACAGAGCTGATGGTGTCTTGTGTGTGTCTCACATTGTATTGCTCTGAGGGACTCTGAAAATGCTTTGTCCTTGATTTTATACCTTGGGTGCCACATGGTCACTGAGCTTAAGTGTTGCAGAATATCATGTTCTAGCAGGAATGCAAACATCGCTGGAGCTAATCCAGCCAGCCCTTCCTTTTCTCAGGATAATGCATTCTCAGTACAATATACAGTTATTCTGAGAACTACTTGTGTGAAAGGGAGAACTGGGTAGGCCAAGGTCACCATGGATCTGTCCTACAGGAGGGACATTTGTATTCTTCTGGGTGCTTCCAAAAGGGCAGAAGCAGCATGCTAGGAGAAGTGGCCCAGTACTTATGGGTCAAGGAAAGAGTTACAGGGGCTGGAGGTATGAGTGGTTGAGTGTATGCTTAGCACATGCAAGACCAGAGTTCAATCCACATCACCTCCCCATCATTTTTTTTTTTTTAAATGGCCACTCAGCATGAAGAAGCATCTGCTGAATCAAGGGGGTTGCAGGAGAGATGTCCTAATGATGGGCTTCTCTGAAAAGTCTACAAAGGTTTCCCTCAAACAGACTCATCCCTAATTTCAGCCAGATCCTAACTTCTGCTGCATTAATATCATTTCAGGCAAGGTATTTTTTTTTTAAATCCACTTTCCATGCTCTGCTCTGTCTCATCTCACATCCGGAAGTGCATCTGACTCAGGAGGGAGTAACTGATTCAGAAGCAGGAGACAGGAGGGAGGAAATCTCCAGAGGGAGAGTTCAAAGAACTTATTTGTACCTCTTTCCTCATTGTTGGCTTGGTCTTCAGCCAGCCTGAGCTAGGGATAAGGATAAAGTTTTTTGTTTTTTAATTTTACTTTTTTATTCTTTTTAGATATACATGACAGTAGAGATATTTTGACATGTTATACATATATGGAATATAACTTATTCTAATTAGGACCCCATTCTTGCAATGGTACATGATGTAGAGTTACACTGTGGTGTATTCATACATGAACATAGGAAAGTTATGTCCGATTAATGTCATATCTTTCCTATTCCCATTCTCCCTTCCTTAGGATAAAGTTTTTATGTTTAATCAAAGAAAGAGTTTTGAAAGTGATAATTTTGAAAATTAGTCTGTCTGAAATTGCCAACATATGTAGAACTGCAGGAAAAGCAAGGGACCTGTTTGTCCAGGGGCAAGAAAGTGTTACTCCCAACGAATACATTTTTTTGTTGTTGTTGTGATTCTGGGGACTGAACCCAGGGCTTTGTGCATGCAAGGCAACCACTCTACCAACTGAGCTATATCCCCAGCCCCCAGTGAATACATTTTAAAGGATGACAAAAGTTATATTTTGAATATAACACAAGTTGTGCTTGGTCAACATACTAGAAATAGTATCAAAAGGAAGAAAGTGATGGACTGTGGTGCTGAGGGTGGGGAGGGCAGTGTGAGGGAGGGATAAATTAGAAGCTATGTTTTTTTTGTGTGTGTGTGCCAGTGTAACTGAACACAATGGCCTTACATCTTGGTGTGCAAAGCTGAAAAGAATAACCAGGAAATAGAAGAGTAGAGGGAGGTTTGTTTACTGCAGCAGGTAAGGAGAGCACTGGGGTTATTTCCAGAGCAGTGTTCCCCTCATAAGAAAGGAAACATGGGGATTTTATTCAGGGAGCCTATACATATTCATATAGGAAAGCACATTAAGAACTGGGCACGTTTCTGAGCATGCACATTTTAAGGTATACATTTCTGCACATGCTCAGGTTGAAGTCATAGTTCAAAAAGGAAAGATGATCAACATATTTCTGGATACACTTAGCTCAAGGTCCTACAGCACATGCTTAAAAAGGCAAGATGGCAGACACGAGTGCTTCTGGGCATGCTCAGTTCAGTTTTATAAAAAGCTGAGTTTACTCCAGGTTGCCCAAAGGAATGGATTCAAGTGTATCAGTGACCTTGACTGGTTCCTCCTAAGTTTTTCCAAAGAGTTTTAACTGGAACAAAAAGAATAGTTATTTACAGACATGGTAGTTTTCTCCCCATAAGTGTAGGAGTTTGCCCATACAGGTGCCTGCCTTGCTTAGCAGCTAACTAAAGGGCCTCTTGGGGTTGCCCTTGTCCTCCTGCTCCCTCTCCTGTGATCTGTGAGGTCCACTAAGATGGAAGGCCTCCCTGTTCTGGGAAAGTTTGAGAGAAGCTTTTCTCATCTTGATTCTATCCTAATATGCTGTTGAAAAGGTAAAATGTCAAGGGCTAATGCTCAGGTGTGGCCACAGGTGGAGGAATTCATTAGCCTTTATATGCATAGTATGGTTGATCCAGCCCAGCTCACAAAGGTTCATCCTGAGTATCTGGGAATAAAATCTTGTTCAGTTTATTAAAATAATATTTATGTGCTTAAATTATCCCTTCTTTCTTGAAAAGTGGTGGCACTGAATGACAATGGAAATATGGAATGCTGGGTTCCGATGAACCCTCAATTTACCTTTACTTCAGAGATGACTAACAGTTTTTTTAGAGAGAAGGTAAAACTCTTATACCATGTTTATTTTTTAGAAAACAAGATAATATTTATAAATCATTGCATAGGATTTGTCTGTCATAAGGATTTAGAATGCTTGCTCTTATGTCTGACATACTCCCCCTTCCCCCCAATTTTTATGTTACATATCTGAAGCTTTTTACTCAGACAGGCACTGCTACAGCGATGTTCATAGCAGCACAATTCACAATAGCTAGACTGTGGAACCAACCTAGATGCCCTTCAATGGATGAATGGATAAAAAAAATGTGGCATTTATACACAATGGAGTATTACTCTGCATTAAAAAATGACAAAATCATAGAATTTACAGGGAAATGGATGGCATTAGAGCAGATTATGCTAAGTGAAGCTAGCCAATCCCTAAAAAACAAATGCCAAATGTCTTCTTTGATATAAGGAGAGTAACTAAGAACAGAGTAGGGTCGAAGAGCATGAGAAGAAGATTAACATTAAACAGGGATGAGAGGTGGGAGGGAAAGGGAGAGAGAAGGGAAAATGCATGGAAATGGAAGGAGACCCTCAGGGTTATACAAAATTTCATACAAGAGGAAGTGAGGGGAAGGGGAAAAATAATACAAGGGGGACAAACGAATGTCAGTAGAGGGGTCAGAGAGAGAAGAGGGGAGGGGAGGGGAGGGGGGATAGTAGAGGATAGGAAAGGCAGCAGAATACAACAGACACTAGTATGGCAATATGTAAATCAATGGATGTGTAGCTGATGTGATTCTGCAATCTGTATATGGGGTAAAAATGGGAGCTCATAACCCACTTGAATCAAATTGTGAAATATGATATATCAAGAACTATGTAATGTTTTGAACAGCCAACAATAAAAAAATTAAAAAAAAAAAAGAGTTCAGATAAATATCTGTTCATGAAAATGTCAAATTTCAGATATGCAAATAACATACTTACTTTCTTTCTTCTTTGCTTCTAGGCAGACTATCTTGTTAGTTTAGCTTACTTACCCCCTACCTCCACAAAGGAATGGTATTTGTATCATTTCTGTGTTTTGGGTTGTCTTTCATTCTGAAGGTTGTTCAAGTTCTTTGCCCTACGTGATTTGACTCAGTGGGATATCACCTTTCCTTCTGAACTTTCCCCACAGAGAAATAAAGTCAAATTTGTTTTAGTCTTTGACTGAATTCTGAAAAAATGATACTTAGGAGTTAAATGGTATTAGCTTTTTCAATTATGTGAATTAGGGTCATCTGCCTTCAGTGACTGGAGTGTATCTTTAACAAACATCTGGTACATCTTTCTTCGAAATGCGTCTTCTGAAACACTGAGAATACTGAATACTATGACATTATGTGTGATGTGGGGTTCTGTGGTTCAGGATGTGAGTGGTAGAGAGAGTCAGACCTTGTTTTGAAGGCTAGTTCTCCTCCTTACAGAGATGTGTGATTTAGGCAAGGAATATAACCTGCCTAGGTCTTTTTCTCTTTTCAAAGGGGAATAAAGCCCTTTGAATTTGTCAAGATTAAGAAATGAATGTTAGGATGTAATACAGTGCCGCTGAATAAGAAAATACCCAATCCACATAGTTAGGATTAATCCTGTTTTAAAAGCTATTTTTATGAGGTAAATTAATATAATTTCTTAGAATTTTAGAATTTGGTAACTATTTAACTAATTCCAAGAATGTTACATTTATTCTAAGTTTGAATTTTTAAAAATCAATTATTTCAAATGTTTCATACAGGGATTAAAGAAAATGGCCTTTGATATCTTTTCAATTTTAGCAATATGTTGGCAGCGCCATCTGCTGATTGAAAAAAAAAAGAACTTCTGGGATATTTTAATAAGAAATGCATGCGGTATATGCTTTTCTCTGTTTCAACAACAGTGGGCCAATCTATCATTTTTTTTTCACTTGAGAAATTTAATTTTTAAAAAAGCTTGGTAATAGATACCAATGATATTCTTTCAAATTATCAGTTACTGTCTCTAAAGAAATGATTCCCTAATGGTGTCATTATTAAATTATTAATCTACTTAGTGACTGGCCTTTATCAAGCTATGAATTCATTTTGAGTTATGATGATATAATATTAAAATTGTGAAATGAAATGTGTTCATGAACCTAGTTTTTTGCATAGCTTTTCTTACCTACTCAGAAACTAGTCCAGGATCAGATGAATCAGGACACATGGTACTGATTGGCTACTTACCCCATTTTATAAAACAAACTAAGTTTCATGTTGACAATGGAGACTCATGTGAAAGGAGTTCTGAGTCTGATTCTGAGAGACCTGGAGAGACCTCTGTGTGCTTTATACCCTAGATTAGACCTTTGATAGAAAAGGTATAACTTGAATTCCAAAGCCACTTGGAATTAAAGCAGGATTCAGGGTATCTGCACTGTCTGCTAGCAAAATCATAAGTTGAGGTATTTATTATAACCAAGGTTTCATATTTATAAAAATTATATAAATGGTCAATACATAGGTGAATTTATGAAAACTTACACCTATATATATAAACATGTACCTGTGTATGTGTGTATATTACCTGTATACATACACATAATTTTAACTTATGGTATGTGTGTGTGGAGAAAGAGAGAGAGAGAGAGAGAGAGAGAGAGAGAGAGAGAGAGAGGGAGAGATATTAAGAATTACATAAATAATTATTATTACATTTTTATGTATAAATAACCATACACATATTCATATACACATATGAAACCATATATATACATATATACACACATGATTTCAATGTATAGTTATGCTAATGCATAGATATACATAACTTGACAATAAATATGTTAAATGAAATATATTTCCCACAGTCCTTTTTATAGTGGTAAAATTCACATAGCATAAAATGCACCCTTGTGACCATTTCAAAATGTACAATTTAGTGAAATTTGTGCATTTATAATATTGTGCAATTATCATCGCTATCTAGTTCCAGAACATTTTTTTATAACTCCAAAAGAAAACTCTGTACCCATTAGTTAACACCCATTAGTTACCCTATTTTCCCCTAACCCCTGGCAAACACTGATCTGATTTTTATTGCTTTGAATCTGCCCATTATGGATATTTCATACAAATGGAATCATGTGTGTCTTTTGTGACTGACTTCTTTCATATTAGGTACGTTCATATTAGTACATATGTTTTCATTCCTTTTGATGGGCAAATAATAAGTGTATACAGATGTACCAAAATCTGTTTGTCCATTCACCCATTCATGGATGTTTTTGTTTCTCCTTTCTGGCCATTGTGAATTGCCTCTATGAACCTTAGGGTACATCTCTTACTTCATTCTTTGGGCATATACTAGGAGTAGAATTGCTGGGCCATATGCTATTCTGTTTAACTTATTGAGGAACTACCAGCTGGTCTTCTATGGTGGCTGTCCATTTTACATTACCACCAGTGATCCCCATGAGCATCCAGTTTCCCCACATCTTCATTTTCAATGCATTTTTGAGTATAGCTTTCCTAGGGAATGTGAGGTAACCTCTCACTGTAGTTTTGATTTGTACTTCCCTAATGTCTAAAGACACTGAGCATCTTTGAATGAATTAGTTGGCCATTTGTGAACTTCATTTGAAACATTTCTATTCAAGTTCTTTGCTATAATTTTTAAAAACAGGATTAAAAGGATGGGATGAGGGAGACAGAATCATAATGAGGCTCTTTATGTGTATACATAGACACATAAAGTTGTGAAGAACATAACTTGCTGGGGTCATCTCAGGTGGGGAAAGGTTATATCGTAAGGCTACTTGGGGACACAGGGAAGCACAGGGACCATGCTCAGCAGCTACGCACCAGGAAGCACTGGGATGCAGTTTACTGTTGTTCCATTCAACAGTTACTTGAGACTCCTCTGTGTGGGACCTTCATTGCCACTGGGAATCACAGGGAAATGTGACAACGTGGTCTCAGAAAGCTGGTGTCCACGGCTCCCTTTCTGCTGATTCTTATTTGCCCTTCAGTTTTCCCCCCTCTATCTTCCATTTCTCTTTGTTTTAATATTCCTTCTCTTTTCCTTGTCCTTGTCCTTCTACTGCCTTTTTGGTGTCTTCTACTCAAAACTCTCTGGGAGAGGATCTGATTCTTGGTTGGTAATGGAGTATCTCCTGGGGCAGACTTCTTACACGGGGCCTGCTCACAGTCTCAGGTCTCCTGATTGTGTACTACAGGCGGTAAAATCTGATGGGGCTGGGTCAATCCACACACACACACTCAGTGAGGAGCTCACTGAGCTCTGTGGTCAAAAGCAGTCCAGAGTGAGGTAGACACTGAAGGTCTTTCATGGGCTGATTACTATTATGTTTCAAACTTCTCATAAATTCACAAATGTTTTTGTTGTCGTTGGTATTGTAATAAACTGTCATATGCTTTGTGACTAAAAAACCCTGCAGATTCCTCACCTGTCTTGCAGTTCTGGAGGCTGGATATCTGGAATGGGTTGTAGAGGGTTACTGTGGAAGTGTCAGAAGGTCTGGTTCCTTCTAGAGGCTCCAGGGCAGAATCTGGTCTTCGGCTCTTCCAGCAGGTAGAGGCTGCTGTCTGGCTTGGAGTGTGCTTGAATCATTCTGGCCTCTGTGTCTGTCACCACTCTGCTTACTCCTCTACTTGAACGAACTTCCTGTGTTCCTCTTACAAGGACCCTGTGTTGACATTGACTGCGCCTAGATGACCCAGTACAGTCTCAACAGCGCACGTTCCTTAACCACATTGCACAGTCCTTATGGCCAGGCGAGGGAACATGCATG
This sequence comes from Marmota flaviventris, assembly GCF_047511675.1. NCBI lineage: Eukaryota > Metazoa > Chordata > Mammalia > Rodentia > Sciuridae > Marmota > Marmota flaviventris. Next base: position 77,226,762 of record NC_092498.1, read on the forward strand.
GTTCTGGGGATTGCAAAGTGGACATCTTTGAGGGGAGTTGTTAGTCTACCAAGTCACAGCAAAGAAAAATTAGATGGCTTAAGCTATAGGGGGTTAGACTGTAAAGAATGATGTGGAACAGTTATGGAAAGTGAATGTAATTTTAAGTTTCTGGTGTTTCTTTTAGCATTTTATTTTCCAGACTGTGATTTGCAAACACTGTTGTTGCCTTTAATGATAACATTTTGGAAATGAGCCATGAAAAGTCGAACACAGACTAAGTATTGCTTGGCAAAATTAATGAAGTGGATGACTCACAGGAATTAAACAGTTCTGAAAGTAATTAAGCCACCCCAGGGGTTCTTTATAGCTCACAGATTCATTAATATTTAACAAACCATGCTGTGGGAGGCTATGGTGTGTTCCTCTAGGTTAGAAGGCAGGTGGAAGATCCTTCTCTCTTTCCTAAAGGGCTGTGTAGTTCTGGAGCTGAGATTTGTTTCTCTAGCAAATAATTTCCCACATGATTTACCTTTCACCAGATGAGCCAAGCCATGGAGAAATGGGTCAAATTGTACAACAGTTCATAGGGGTTAGATCGGTTAGATCTTTTTCTAGAGCCAACCAGGGTCTTGGAGAAGTGGGGTGGGGTGTTACATATACGAGGGAGATCAAAACACCTCAATTTTTCTGTTTGTTTTAAATATTTGCCTAGGGAGTAGGCAGGAAATGCCACTTACCCAAAATGTCCTATGAGTTCAAAGTGTTTCTCCAAGGACTAATTTCTGTTTCTGCTTGTGTGTCATTCCAGTCCCACTCCTGGTAATGATAGGACTTCTGGCCCAGTGGAGTTTTTTTAAACACACACACACACACACACACACACTCTCTCTCTCACTCCTTCCAGACTGGTCACATTCATTCTCCCCATATCTCCACCTACCTAGCCTAAAACTGGTGCACATATCACTGTTCTTTCTTCCTGCTTTAAAAGGAGAACTTGTTGGGGACTTGTTTTGATTTCTAATTCCAAAATGAGAGCCACTGTAGCCTGGTAGCCTTGGCCTGCCAATCATCTCTGTATGCCTTGTGGCAAAATCATTTTTTCCACTTTTCTTGGCTGTTACACATTCCTCCAGGAAGCACAGCTTTCTCTATGGGACATTCTCAACTTACCCCTCAATTTATCCTGAAGCCATCTTAGCTAGTTTTTCCACAGAATACTAAATATCGTATATGGTCTATCCCAAAGCAGAGCTCCAATTTCTATTTCTGGTGAATAACTCCATTTCTATCCTTGCTATTATCTCTTTTGAGGTTTCAAAGATGTCCAGTCTGGGAGTGCATCCCCCACTTCTCCTTATCCTGTTACAATCTGTAAGAAGTGCAGGCACTGTGATGACAATAGATAAAATTTCTACTGGAAATTTCTACAGAGATGTGTCTAGGGACTGGCTCCCTGGACCATAAATCAAGCTTCACTGTTTAATTTGGGATCCAGTCTTTAGCTCTGAAATGTCAGAAGTTGGACATCATCCTTGGAGCTGAACCTGAGGGGACTGATTCACAAACACACCTCATGAACAATGACAATGTAAACTAGAACACTGATTTATTACTTTACCGTAAGAAAACAAATTAGTTTCCAATAAGGCTGGTTAAAGAAATGACCTTAGCCATCATACCAGTGGTATCTCTGAGTATGTTAATAACTTCTCTAGGTCTTGGTTAGTGAAATGGGAAATAAGTATAATGATTACATAATGGAATTGTGTGCAGAATTATCAAATGCAAGCAAGGTATTTGGTTGACATGAATGAGGTCACTGTTATCATGATCATTGGCATCATTTTATGATTGAGGGAACTGAGGTTGAGAGGGATTGATTAGCTCCCAAATCATAGAATTGAGCTGGAATTAGATTTTTTATCCTGAGTTTCTTCAGGTGCTCTTTAGTCATGGATCTCAGCTGTTAGCTTCTTATCGATTGGTCATTCCACTGCACAGAGCTGCCTGTGATTGCCCATTGCACTTAGTCTAACATGAAAGTGGAAATCCAGTTTTCAGGCCTGTTTACCAGTCTGAAAGAAATAGTTCTGAAATTTCTCTCTCTCTCTCTCTCTCTCTCTCTCTCTCTCTCTCTCTCTCTCTCTCTCTCTTTATCTATTGTTTTACACCAGAGACTGAACATAGCACTTAATCACTGAGACATATCTTCAGACCTTTTTATAAAACATTTTTGAGACAGGGTCTTGCTAAGTTGCTTAGAGCCTTGCTAAGTTGCTGAGGCTGGCTTTGAACTTGTGATCCTCCTCTCTCCACCTCCCAAGCTACTGGAATTACAGGCATGTGCCAGGCACTGGGCTTTCTGTCTCTTTTTAATCCTTTTGCCACTGAATATAAAATTTTCAGACGACTTGTCTTTGCATATAGCATGTTTTTCTTAGTTCATTATCTATAACACCAAAAAGCATAGAGCTTGATGTCTAAATTCTATGATAATGGTTTCAAAAATCCTCACTTCTTTCTTTTTATTGCCTTCTAATTCACTTTGCCTTAAGACTCCTTTTTCATTAAAGCATGATGATTCCTGTGCATATTATGCTCTTTTTTTTCCTTCTGATGATGTGTGTATGCAAACAAAAACCAAAATGTAGAAAATCTTTTCTGGGTCCAGGTTTTCTTTGGAAAAAAGGTTCATCTAATTATGTCTTCCTCTTTCTTTAGGATCTTTTAGCCACTTTGGCTTTGATTCTTAACAGGAGGTAACTATTAGAATATAGAAAGTGGCAGAAAACAATAATAGGAAGGAAATTTGGGTTAGAATTATGGAGATTTGATTTTTACTCCTAACTCTGGCTCTGTGGGACCTTGGGCAAGTCACATTCCCCCTTTATGGCTAGTTTCCTTACTTACTTTATCCATAATGTTTGCTTTATCCACGTTTTAGAATTCTTGGGAGAAATAAATGAAACACAATAGTGTTTTGAAAACAATAAAATCAGTGGAAATTGTTGCAGAGCAAAGCAGCCTGGCCTGGGTCTAGTCTACAACTTTCAGCCAGTCACAAATCTTTACCCTCTCTGAGATACTAATCAGACTCCTTAACTCTAAACAGGACGATGGGTCACTCTGTATCATTTTATTCTGTCATTCTATCAAATATGTCATTTCATTTATTCAGATTCAAATGAAGGGGACAAAAGGACCTGAAAGCATCTTGTAAAACAGAAAATACTGCATGAATAGAAAGGTGGCATCAGAGGACTCTGCTGCTTCCTGGCTCCATGTCATCAGGCAAATTAGGGTAACAGGCCTCCAGCTCTTCACCTGGGACCTTATGGAACTTTTAATTGCTGTCTGCTTTGAAATCTGTTTATGCTAACATAGGCATATATATTTTTCTTAAGGCTTTTAAATTCCAAGGGAGTGCATTGTCACATGCTTTCTGCAACTTTAATGATATTTATTTCTAACTGCTGTATGAAATCTTAATCCTCTGTTTTCTATTTACAGAAATGATTTCCAGACAATATTCTTTGACCTTAAAATAAATTAAAATTCCTGTAATATTGAATAAATCCTGATCAATTAAATTTTGTTTTAATTTTGTTTGTCACAATGGCAATGAGGCACATATTGAATGGGCAGGGCTGAGCTTGGGGCTCTGGGGAACATTCTTTGAAGTGCTGCTTTTAATCCACTCTTTATCTAAGGCCACTCAGCAGCTCTCTCTTCCTCCCACAGTGCACATTTTGCATTTGTAACAGAGAAAGATAAGGATATTGTAGACTTGTCCTTCAAGTCTCACCCTTTCATGGGTGGAGATCACATTTTCTATGCTCTACTGAGCCTAGTTTTTGGATTGTTAAAATTAAAAAAAAAAAGGCAAGTTGTCAGTGTGAAAAATCCTTAAACCTTATGTTAGCATACATACATATGGAGTGAGAAAAGTTCTAATGTAAACCTGAGAATAGTGGAAATTCATCTCCATTCTGTTCCTTGATGAAAGTTGCTCAAAAAAGTTGTGTTACATCCCAGGGATCCCGGGGATAGCAAGGAATTTATTTCTACATCTGTAAGATACATGAATGAAAACATGAATGGTGTAACTCTACTTTGTGTTCAACCAGAGACATGAGAAATTGTGTTCTATTTGTGTAATATGAATTGAATTTCATTCTGCTGTCATATATAACTAATTAGAATAAATAAAATTTAAAAATTTAAAAATAAAACAAAAAAGAATGGATACCAACCTGCATCAGTAGAGAGAGATACATTAAAATTTAGGCTTGGCTGGGGATATAGCTCAGTTGGTAGAGTGCTTGCCCTGCATGCACAATGCCCTGGGTTCAATCCCTGGCACCAAACAGACAAACAAAAAGCTTAAGCTCATTTTTAATTCCTCTATATAATTGCACCATTTGTATGGTTTTGTTTATTTTCTTTGAAAAAAATTCACTGGTGCATTATAATTGTACTGGAATTCATTGTTACATATTTCTACTCATTTTTGATAATAGGCAAAAGCATCAACCAGTGCTCTTTATTGTCACATATAGGACTTCAAGCAATAATTTTTATTCTTTGGTTAAATTCTTAGAAAGTCTAAAAAATGGATTCGAGCCACTGAATTCATTTCTTCAAAGGTTTGCTTCAAAAACCAACGCTCTCTATACAAATGGCCTGTCAAGTCTTTGGATTGGAAAGTGACATCTTGGAACACTTGTAGGATCTGAACAGGCCACTAGATGGTGCTCATGACAGGGCTAGTCTTCTAAGAGACAAATTTTCACAGCTGGTAGATTTTAGTTCTGCTTTACTAAACAGAAAGCCTTTCAGTTCCAAATCTGATCCTAAATTCAAAACTGTGTTGTACTATAAAAGACTGAACATTCCTGTGAAAACAGATTGAGGTGGAGTTCATTTGTATCGTCCCAGAACTGTCTTCTGTCAACTGCCTCTTCTCACAGAGAACCATAATTTAACGTATGACTAAAAGGTATTTTAATATAGCAAGTCTAAGCCACCATAACTACCATGCGAGTGACTTTCTGTAGTTAGAGAAATGACCAAAAAATTATAGAATGAAGTCCAGGAGGATCAAGAAAGATATTCTCCTCCTTAGTAAATCCAGGAACAGTGAGGATTTGGAAATCCTAGGGAATATAGGCAGAGGACTGCTCTCGAATGAGGACTGTTTAACAAAATGAGCACAAACAGAAAGTATTTTTGTAAAAGCAATTTTGCCTTATTTAAGTAAATATTATAAATATTTATGCATTCATATATGCATTTATGCTCTTCCTTCTCGATGTTGCATAGTTTTAAAAAAGTGTGAGCCCTATAATACATTTTCTGTCAACCATCCATGAAAATCTAACTCCTTCATCACATGGAAGCAAAAGTGATATTTTTTAAAAAAGAACTTCTCCAAATAAATGGCTTCTTAATGTCTTATAATAAAGTCACACCCCCTACAGGCCAACGTGACCCAACTTCTGCCCATTTCTCCTACTTATCTCTTCATTCTTTGGGCTGCAGGATCAGTGGATTTCTGCCACCTACTATGGTTTGCTCTGCTCCTTCTGGGCAGAGGGCATAGGCACATGCTCTTCCCTTTCCTGGCTGTCCTGTCCCTTGTTCTTTCATTCGATGACTCTTTTTCATTCTTCAGCTTTTAGGTGAAATATGGTCTCATCAGAGAGGTCTTGCTTGTCAATCTTCTCAAAAGTGGTTTACCTGTTAGTTTCGGGCCTTTGTTTCATTCACAGCATTTATCCACCTACCAAAGTTTGCAATTTTTGTTTACATATTTTTAAAAGGAATTTTATCTTAGTCTACTTGGCTTCTAATTGTGACTATATTGTTATAAATTGGGGATGTTGAACAATTTCTATTTATAACTCAGTTGCCTCACCTATCAAGTGAGCTTAATATTTATCTCCTAGGATTGTCATGAAATATAAACGTGTTAATACATGCACTGTGCTTAGAACACTACCTATGAGGTGCTATTTTAGTCAATATTTCTGGGTGAAGGAACATTCTTACCATGCTGATGGCTTCGTTCTCGCTTTTCCTTCCTTTAGAAAGTGCATCTCTGACTATCTCCGTAAACCATGCCACACTCTCTAGGGTTCTGTTTCCTGTACCATTTCCCTATGTTATTCATCTTCATGGAATTTTTAATTTTGTAATATATAGGGGGGATTTGGTCTAGGACCCCCTGATGAAACCAAAATCTGTAGATGCTTGAGTGTCTCATAATAACATAGCATAATATATGCATATAATCTATGCATATCCTGTGTACTTTAAATCATCTCTAGATGATTTGTAATATAATGCTATATAAATCATTATAAAGAATTGTTTATGTAATAACAACAAGAAAAATATCTACACATTTAGTACAGTTGCATTTTTTTTTTTCTGAATACTTTCTATCTTCAGTGGGTTGACTCCATGGATACAGAACCCACACATACAAAGTGCTGACTTTATTTACTTTTTTATTGATATATATCTCTTTCTTACTATATAATTTAAGCTATGTGAAAATAAGGACTTTGTTTTATCCACTGCTGTATTTCAAGGGTCTAGTAGAGGCAAATATTGGGCATTCAAGGAATATCTATTGCATGAGTGCATAATTAAATCATTACCATGGTCTTGTGTCTCCCTCTGTAAAATGTAAGCATGGTTTTGTCTTCCTAGTCTATGTACATGTTCCTGGCAAAAGGGGCTTGGGAAGTATTTGTTAAAGTGATGAATGAAAGAAAGGGTTTGGAGACTTTACTAAAATCACATAGGATATTTTAGCAATGAATACTTTAGTAATGATCACATTTTAATTTATTGGTGGTAATTATAATATCTGTGGTCAAATCAGTTTTTCAAAAGACACTATACATTTTTGAAATCCTGTCACTTAAGTTTTAGTTTATTACGTACCCTTGCAATCCAGTTTGTATACAGAAATTGACACCTTGTGAATAGTACTAAAGATCCAGTCAGATTGTTTACCAAGAACTTGGTGCCATTCATATACTTATATTCTTATTTATTTTTCCTCCTTAGGTTTTCAACTCTGTCAACTGGATTCAGTCTAATTAGTAAATTCAGTCACTGGGCATCTGTTGAATATCGACCATTTTCTTCTTTATTTTAAAGATTCCTTTGAGTAACATAAATTTCTCCATTAACATTTTAAGGGAACCACAAACCAGACAGATTCCATATTATTATATGCTATAGAGGCTGATGGTCCAGAAATAGAAGATGAGTTCTTTGCCTCTAGGATCTCCAAGTTTATTGGTGGGCATTCAGACTCATGCCCCAGACATTTTAACATATTAAGCAGAACATTTAAGGGGCTCAAGTTGAGAGAAGAAGCAGGTGCTGTGTAGCTCAGGAAAGGAAGCAGTCCACTAACCTGACTCACCAAAGTCTGCTATCCTCAAACTGGGTCGCTGACATCTGGTGTTTGTTTGTTGTTGTCTGACTCCATAAGTCCCATAACTTCTTTCATAAAATGAGGTACATTACTTTCCTAACCTGCTCTTTAAATTCCTTGAATAATGACTTTGCTGTTCCTGACATGTTGTCCGGGCTGGCTTGAGAGTTCATTCCATCCCCTTCTCCAGACATTGCTTCCCAGTGTGGTTTTCCCTCTTAATTCTCACTGTTGTGCAGAACCAACATTGTCACAGAAAGATCTTCACAGTGATTTAAATGACCCAGTTCTCCTTCATGTTCATTCCAAGACCTCTGCTGTGGTCCTGAATATGTGTTCACTTCCTTTTTCCTCATTTGAAATATTTTTTCCCCCAAATATCATCCTTTGCTTTTTCCTAAATGCCCTGATAACTTCTGTAACTTGATTTACTCTTACTAGAAAGAAACATCATAGGGGAGCAATTCAACCATTTTCTTATGAAACTCTTCAACTACTAAAAAAGACAAAATCGACACCTTCATATATGTGTTGTGTGAAGAAGGAGAAAAGTTTTTGGGGTTATGTTTATTTTTGCCAAAACCATTTCCATTCATTTAGGAATCTCAATTTTAATAAACTTTGTTTTCTCATTTTGACCTTTCTCTCTAGATGTTTTATATTTGGCCTGTGCAGCATTTAGAATAAAAAAAAATTGATATGAGAAAAGCAAAAAAAATTGACATAAAATTAAAACACTTTGTGACATTTGCTATAATTAACGTATATTTTTAAAATTTTTACTGCATTAACATTTTTAGATTGAGATGACAAGTGGATTCGTTTTCTTCTTTACTTTTTTAACATCAGAAGTGACAGATAATTCTGGTTTGTAAGTTAGTTATTATGTTAAATGCTTGAGAAAAAATTAGGAATATAATTTCTTTTTTAATTAAGCAGTACCACTCAGTGCAGAGTGCTTTTAGTAGTTTCGGCCTGCTACCTTTATGAAGGAGCTTTGCATTGCTCCTGTTGTTCTTTACAACTACTTTGCTCTTACTAGAGGGAATGCATTTTCTGCAGTGTTACCAGGTTGGGCTGAGAGCACACCATGAAGCCAAGAGCACCACCATTGCCTTTTTTGGGGGGAGAGGGGGTAGTTGTAGATGGACAGCATGCTTTTATTTTATTTGTTTATTTTTATGTGGTGCTGAGGATGGAACCCAGTGCCTCATATATGCTAGGCGAGCAATCTGCCACTGATCCAGTGGATGCTAGGCAAGCACCCAGTCCCCGCCATTGGTTTTTGAACTCTGCCCATCACCTAGATGGATGGGACAAGGTAGCAGCTCAGAATCTGCTGACGGTTACTTTTTGCCTGGTAAAACTTTGTTTCTGCCAACAGTCCTGTATTTTCTTAGAGATAGGAATAAAAACAATAAAGTCATTTCTTCCTGACTTGTCTCAGGAGGAATGTGTTTTGTGTTTCAGAAGGTTCACAATGTGGGTTGGTTTCTCTGAGCAAAAATGAAAAAAAGAACAAAGCAATATGGCTTCTACCTTATAAGATCAAGAAGCACTTATAAATAGGATCTTCACTGGATTCAACCACCATAAAGTCAACTTAATTATTTAAAACAATTAACTAAACTTAAAATGGGGAGACCAAATGAGAGAAATGAGTCCTCAGTACTAGGAGCCTCAGAGTTCATTTTGTCCTCCTTCTGATCTTGTGCTGGTTTCTATTAGTTCTCAACTTCAAGGGTGGACTAAGTGTCCCAACTGGGCTGTTGTACACTCTGAGCTTTAGTGTTCTTGCTTTGCTCTTGACACAGTGAAATGCAACTAAACAAAGAATGCCTAAAATATTTTACATCAGAATTCTTCTAGGTTTTCATCAGAGGCAGAAAACATTATCAAAGTCGTGGTCATTTTCCTGGTGCTATTTTTCTGAGAAGGGCAAACAAAAGGGCAAACAGGGTCTGTTTTGGATGTTGTGGGACAGAATGGAATCAGCTGCACTTTGTAGCATCTGTACCTTCAAACGTCTCTACAGAGGTTGGAAAATATTTACACTGTCTCTTAGTGACTGAGGGTTTGGGGCGGGCGCAGCTACTTCCTCTGCCCTGCTCCCTCTTCCCACACCCTTTTTATTCCTTCCAGGCTGCTTCCCTTTTTGATAGTCTGCTTCCTCTTGTGGCTTCTCTCCCTGTGAAACTCCTCCCTTGCCCCTTGCTTACTTTTGATAACTGTAAGGATAACATGCTCCTCTTTGAGTCACTGTTGAAGTGTTCTTTTTGTTTTATCCTAATCCATAGTCTTTATCTATGGAGTCTGACCGATTTCAAAAGAATGCTAGATTTATTCATAAGGTTGTGGTTCAGAACACTCAGTTAAGTTAGGTTCTACCTTAAAATACTCTCTGCTTTTGATAAATGGATGGAGTGGAGAATAGAATGCTAAATGAAGTTAGCCAATCCCAAAAAACCAAATGCTGAATGTTTTCTCTCATCTAAGGAGGCTGATTCATAGTGGGGTAGGGAGGGGGAGCATGGGAGGAATAGATGAACTCTAGATAGGGCAGAGGGGAGGGAGAGGAAGGAAGGGGGCATGGGGTTAGAAAGAATGGTGGAATGAGATGGACATTATTATCCAAAGTACATGTATGAAGACACAAATTGGTGTGGATATACTTTGTATACAACCAGAGATATGAAAAATTGTGCTCTATATGTGTATATGAATTGTAATGCATTCTGCTGTCATATATAAACAAATTAGAATAAAAAAATACTCTCTGCTTTTGTTTGTCATCTTTGCAGCATTGAAGGTGAAGGGATGCATGGCCCACTTGGCTGTGAAGGTAGTCTGCCTGCTGTTCATGTGTTTACATTTCAATAGTCATATGTTCTTAATTAAAACAACCTCCTTTTGCTCTTCAAGAAAGAAAGTCAGCATTCCCGTATAAACAATAAATGCAAATGTTTGTTGCTCTCTGGAGTATTTTCTCACCCTTGTGTATGGCTAATTAATTCTCCTTATAGATGTCCTAAATTACCCAGGCCCCTTCTGGAAAATGTTTGTAAGATGCTAACCTGGCAAGTGAAGAGGAGTGGAGTTTGCCGCTTTTTTTTTTTGTTGTTGTTAGTTTATATGAAGGTCAAATTAGAAAGGGAAACAGTGGCTCCCTACTGAGGAAGGTGTTTGGGTCACTGCTGACAAACACTTATTCTCATTCCTTTCCAGGCTTATCCTTGACAAAACTGAGATCAGACACTTACTAAGTCCCTGTGGGCTTCTTCAAGTTTACACTCCCCCCAGTGACAATGCCACTTAAGGGGACTGGGGACATTTGATCTGCCAGGGTGTACAGCTGTCACTACCTCTCTGCATTTGATGATAAAATGTGGGCTTTTCCTCCTGGTGTCCTCTCCTCACAACACATGGGTTGCTCAAGGTATTTCTTTTGCATCTCCCATAATAATTAATGATGCACAAAGATTCAAGAAACAGGGTGTCACCATGGAGGAACATGGCACATTCAAATGCTTGGAGGCTCATTTTTAATAGCTTGGGTTTGGAATTATGCCCAGAAATTATTACCAAGCATGCTTTGTTGTTTGACTCACAGACCACACTTTGTGAAAACCTGACACAGTTAAAAAAAAATTAAATAAAAATCAGTCAGATTTCTCAGGGACAAAAGAGGAAACAAAATAATAAATAGACATTTATAACAATATAATAAAGATACAATATTAATGTTTATGTGATAGCCAATAAAAATCAAGCAATAAACTTATATATTAAGTCACAATTCCAAATAATACCATGTAAATAATGCACATAATTGGAAGTACTCAAAACATGACCAAAATCAAGGAGCAGGACTGGGTCTGATTTATGTAACTTCCTCATAGAGTTCAGCTTTGTAAGGATAAAGGTGATATAAACAAACTGTGCCAAGATTCTGCCTCTCCCAGGCTCCAGGGTCATGCCAACAGCTAAGTACTTGTTTAGGTCACACTTACCTGTATCACTGTAGTCTTCTGAGGGGTAGGAAGCAGGAAGAAAATTATTTAGACAGATAAAAGAGTGTTAAGAATTACTAAACTGCAATCAAATTATAGGGTAGACACAAAGAAGGTCCAGCATAGAGCTCAATTATTATTGAATATTTAAAATAGCCAAGCATTTCAGTACATTTTATTCCTCTAGGGGTGCTACTTTCCTTTCTTTCTTTTTATTCACATCTGCTGAGAATGTCTGATATTTCTTCTGGCTCTTTTGCTGTGGTCTTCCTTTTAACTCAAACTCCCTCTAGGAGCCCTTAACAAGTAGATCTCCCAGTTTGCCCACAGATGTCTCTTCTTGCATGCGATGCCTTCACCCTTTCCTATCATCGTGTTCAGAACATGCCAAAAATTGTGAAATTTCTGTTTTAAAGTGTAAGATTCCCAGGGTACGTGCCTCTGCCCTAGATGAAAACCTTCCCCATGCTGACATTTGAAGGCCTTGCTCACCTCAAGCTTGGTTTCCTATCTGAAGACCCAAGCAGAGCTGGCTGGCCAGCCTCAAGTCCTGCTCATGAATATAGGTTTCCACACAAAGGAAAGAACTAAACTACAGCTGGGCATGGTGGCACATTCCTATAATCCCAGTAGCTCAGGAGGCTGAGTCAGGAGGATCACAAATTCAAGGTCAGCCTCAGTAATTTAGTGAGGCCCTAAGCAACTTAGACCCTGTCTCAAGATAAAAAATAAACAAACATCTGGGGATGTGGCTCAGTGGTTAAGCACTGCTGGGTTCAATCCCTAGTACCCTCCTCTCCAAATCAATCAATCTGTCTGTCTGTCTGTCTATCTATCTATCTATATAAAATATAAATGCATAAATTTGTACACCTGAGGAAGGAAGTCAACACCTAATAGGTAGAAGAAACCTAGCAATTTCTTGGATGATACAACAACCCAAGCTGGCTCTCTCAAATTTGGAAAACGTCTAAAAGATATGAACAACACAAATAGCATGAAATAGAAAAACTAGAACTGATTTCAATAGAAAAAGGTGATAACTCAGTAAATTTAGAACAGTGTAACAACAAAAAATCAAGAAAAAAATTAAAGAACAGAATAAGCTTTTAGACATAAAGTTACTTATACCTTCATTAAAGTAAAATCTTCCATAGGAAATTTGGAAGGTAATACAGAGGAAACTGCCTAGAAAATAAAATAATGAAAACAATAAAGGAAACTTGAAAGAAAGAAAGAAAGAAACAAGCAAAAACCAATCTAAGAGTTACAATGTAGAAAGTGCATAAATGGGGAACAAAGAATAGCTTGGGGTGAAAATTTTTAAAGAATGTGATAAAAGCATTTCCCACGGCCAAAGAGGGAACTGAATCTTTGGAGTAAAGGAGCTACTGATGATTGGAGTAAATGAAGAGAAGACACACCTGGATGCACTTGGGTGAAATTTCCTAAACTAAGGATAAAGAGAAGGTCTTAGATGCTGCTAAAGAGTCAGGGAAAAAGACTGTCTATATTTGGTAGAATCAGAGCACTAAAGAAATCCCAGATGCTGATGCAATAGATCAATGCCATAAAAATTCTGAGAAAAAAATGCTTTAAACCAATAATTCTATATTCATCAAAGTTATTAACTAGAAAAGAAAACTAAGATGTCTTAGATATACAGGTACTTAGTATAGTTTCCATGTACAGTTATTTGGAAGAATTTACTAGATAAGAAAAGAAATCTTATCAAGCCTTTTTTGTTTTATTTTTGAGAGGGAGTAGTTACTGGGGATTGAACTCAGGGACCACTGAACCACATCCCCAGCCCTTTTTTGTATTTTATTTAGAGACAAGATCTCACTGAGTTGTTTAATGCCTTGCTTTTGCTGAGGCTGGCTTTGAACTTGCCATCTTCCTGTCTCAGCGTCCCCAGCAGCTGGGATTACAGGCATGTGCCATGCGCCTGGCTATCAAGCATTTTTTTTTTTTTTTTTTGAGGCTAAGAGAAAAGCAAGGATATAAAGGGGGGAAAAAAAAAAAGAAAAATGACTTCAAAGGGTACAATAAACAGTGGCACTACTCCAGGAGTGGCTTGAGTTAATCCTAGGATGGCAGTTGTATTCACAGACCTGGAAAACAATAGTTCAAAAGAGTTGGTAGGATTGTTTTATTAAAGAAGAATTTTGAAATGGGTATAATTAAAATGCTGGATGATATCAGTGACCTGGGAACAAAAGCATATGTTAGCTTTCCTCAACAAGAAAACACAAAGTTAAACTCTAGTAAAAACCAAGTCGTGACTTAAGCAGGAAGCAACTATAAAAGGGGCACGATGTTGAACAAGTGACTTGGGGACAGCTTTTGCATGGCATAGAGGTGATGTCACTGGACCTATGAGGAAGGAATGTTCCCCTACCACATTACATTAACATGTACCAGTCAGGTATAAGCATTTGGAAAAACCACTAATAAGCCTTTTAGGGAGACTGAGCTTAGGCAGGGGCTAAGTGTCTTGTGCACTCATGGGAAGGGCTGGAGGTGAAAACCCAGGCACCACTGGGAGGGTCTTTGGTCACCTTTACAAGTTGCATTTACATGTTTGGAGGCTGCAACTGCTGTAAAGGGGAGAACGATGCAGGAAATCATCAGAAGCTACAAGGCACCTGCTGGCCCTATAGCAGGGACTGGAGGGGACATAGCATCCAGCTGGCTGCTGTAAACGCTCATGTCATGTAAGCCAGTTGCCACCAATGCCAGAGAAAGGATGGCTTCTCTTTCCTTTATGTCTTCAACATTTCTCCAAGTGCATCTCATCAAATGCTTCTCAAATTGCTTCTAGAACCCTCTACTACACTATTACAATCAACACTTAAGGGACTGGGATATCATCATATTATGAGGAAAAACACTGTGGATATATTTTGCTAAAATAGGAAACATATAGTTTTCAGATTTGAGGGTAGCAGGTCAACTTACAGATACCATGGCCAAGTGAAATATAGCAATTGGAACTTCATTTTGGACGGCTCCAGAAGTGATTAAGGAAATTGGTAAAACTGTGTAGCAAACATCTGGTGGTTGGGGGTAACTGCTATAGAAATGGCTGAGTAAAGCACCCACATGCTTTGAGGAAATGCCAGGAAATATGGTTTGAGGTATCCCATCCCTGTAATAGCAGTCAGAGCTTGGAAGTGAGGATAAATGTGAACTATGAATAAAGAAAAATCTCTTTCTCTACCTAAGGATACTATTAGTAAATTTGTTTTCAACAGGCAAAATATGGAAGGTATAATAATAGCTGGATTATAAATGTTTAAGTAGAATGACAGAAAATTGAGGTATGGTATGGACAGATAAAAATGTAACCCATGAACGAAATTGAAAAAGAAACCTCTTATAGAAGCAAAGAGATAAAACCTTAAATATATAAATCAAGAATGTTCAATAAGTCTCTTATTTTGAGAAGGAGAGGAAAGCCCACAAGAAATAAAAATAGCAACAGAAGTGGGAAGTGGAATATGGTGGGGGTAGATTTGGGGATCAAGATTATTGCCTTTTAAGATCCTTTTATACTGCTTTAAAAAATATACCAATATTATTTTAATAAAAAGGTTTTGCTTTGTATTATGATCTTCAAATAAAGATATTGTTTCTTTTCTTTCTTTCTTTTTTTTTTTTTTTTGGTGGTGCTGGGATCCAACCCAGAATCTCACACATACTAAGCAAGCCCTCTGCCACTGAGCTACACCCTCAGCATCCTCAGCCATTATTCAAAAAAATTTTAAAAACATTTAGGGAAATGTATCCCTTTAATGACATTTCTACTCTGATAGACTATTAAAACTATTTTGCTCTCTTTCAATCAGTTACCACGATTTTATTTTTCAAAATATTGACAATGATTCTCATTGGTTGCTCCATCTGCCTTTGTGCCACTCTATCAGCCCCTCACCTACTACAGTGAGTCATCAGCAGGGATGTGCAGGTACTGAGCTCTGCCTCCTCTGACTTTTGTTTTCAGGAGAACTTGCGTGAATAGGACCCACACCCCTGTTCTAAGCAAAGAGGAGCTGATCAATATCTAAATGTACTCAATCAGATATCTGGAAGTATCAGACGGAGGGAGTTCAATCAGAAATTATTAGCTGAAATATATAGTTCCTGGATTTATAGCGAGCATGTATTAATTAGGAAAGAGCCATCTTTCTTAAAGTATACTTCAAAGCAAACAAGTTTAGGAAATGCTTGTTAAACATACCCACACAAGCTTTTTAATGCACTCTTTCTCGATAGTTAATTTGAATGTGCTATATCAATATCAAAGACAAAACTTGTAGCCTTCCCAATTCTTATTTCACTAAGTATCTCAAGACTGTGAAATGTTTCAGAAATCTGTGTTTAAATTGGGCAGTGGTGAGGGAAAAAAGAATGGTTACAGAAAGATTTAGTAACACTAGGGCAGAAGAGTTAGTATTCTAGGAAATAGCTGAAAAGGAAACCATGTTTCCATAAAAATCAATTCAGTTATTGTGTGCATGAAGGATTTAAGATGCAAGGAAGAGAGGAGGCAACGACCCTGCTGATGGGAAGAAGACCACTGCAGCAATCCTGGGTGAGGGGTCAAGTGCTGGTATAATTCAGTAGAGCAGATGACAGCCATGATATAAGGAAAGCAGAACAAGCCATGAAGACCATGTGGATTTGAGAGGAAAAGTGGAGGAGGCATTGAAGGATTTACAAGTTTGAGAATGGTGTTGAAGCACCCACATTTCCAGAACAGAGGAATGGGTACCCAGCCACAGTGCTTTTTCCTGAAGGCAAAAATAAGTGCAGTAGTCCTCCTATCCCGGAGTGCGTTCCAAGGCTCCCAGTAAACCTCTAAAACTGCAGACAGCCCTGAACCCCATAACTAAGCACCTATCATGGCTTTGTGGCTGTGACTTGTGTGGTTTCATGGGCTATAAATGTTTTTTCTTTCTTCAAAATTTCACAGATAGATTTTTCTCTTACCATACATCTTAGCCATCTCAGTAAATTATGTGTTTCTTTGCTTATTAATCCAGCACTTTCAACTTTTCACATCAAGGAAACATTCCAGGCTCCTGTGATATATCTGAATTGCCAGTAGCCCTACTCTTGTGCTTTGGAGCCATTATTAATCAAAACAAGGGCTACTTGGGTAGAGGCACAGCAATACCTGAACGGTCAATCTGAAACTGTAAAAGCAGATCTGATACCAAGACTGCTACAAAGAGACCAATGAGTAAGTAGAGTATATAGTGAGGAAACACTGGACAAAGTGATGATTCATGCCCTGCGTAAGTAGAGCAGGATGGTGTGAGATTTCCTCAGGCTTAAAATGCAATTTAAATCTCACAAATATCTTATTTCTGTAATTTTCTATTTAGTATTTTTGGATCATCATTATCCATAAGTAACAACCTGCAGAAAGCAGAACATCGAATGAGCGGGACCTACCCTAATCTAATCCTAAGGGTGCTTAATTTTTAATTATATACATAAAAATACTTCTTGGTAAGACATCAACTAATATATTATTAATTTAAAATTTATATATATATTTATTCTTTTCAGTTATACATGATGGTAGAATACATTATGACATGTCATGTATACATGAAGTATAACTTCCACTTTGTGGTTGCACATGATGTGGAATTACACTGGTCATGTATTCATATATGAACATGGGAAAGTTATCCAATTCATTCTACTATCTTTCGATTCATGTCCCCCCTTTCTTGTCCCCACTCCCCTATGTCTAACTCATTGAACCTTCACACCCCACACCTTGCCTGTTGTGAATATCTGCATATCAGAGAGAATATTCAGCCTTTGGTTTTGGGGATTGACTTATTTTATTCAGCATGACAGTCTCCAGTTTCATCCATTTACTGGCAAATGCCATAATTCCATTATTCTTTATGGCTGGATATTTCATTGTGTATATATACCACATTTTCTTTATCCATTCATCTACAAAGGGCACCTATGCTGATTCCATAGCTTAGCTATTGTGAATTGAGCTGCTATAAATACTGATGTGGTAGCTTCACTATAATATGCTGATTTTAAGTCTTTTGAGTATATGCCAAGAGTGGGATAACTGGGTCGAATGGTGCTTCCATTTCAGATTTCCTGAGGAATCTCCATACTGCTTTCCAGAGTTAGTTGCACCAATTTACACTCCCATCAGCAATGTATGAGTGTACCCATTTCCCCACATCCTCATCAACATTCTTGTTACTTGTATTCTTGATAATTGTCATGCTGACTGGACCAAAATAAAATCTCAGTGTAGTTTTAATTTGCATTTCTCTAATTGTTAGAGATATTGAACATTTTTTTCATGTTTGTTGACCATTTGTATTTCTTCTTCTGTGAAGCACCTATTCAGTTCCTTTGCCCATTTATTTATTGGGTTATTTGTATTTTTGGTGTTAAGATTTTTGAGTTTTTTATATAACCTGGAGATTAATGCTCTATCAGAAGTTCAAGATTTTCTCCTCTTCTGTGGGCTCTCTCTTCATGTTCTTGATTGTTTCCTTTGTTGTGAAGAAGCTTTTTAGTTTAATTCCATCCTATTTATTGACTCTTGATTTAACTTCTAGTGCTTCAGGAGTCTTGTTGAGGAGAATTCAGTTCCAAATCCAACATGATGATGGAGATTTGGGCCTACATTTTCTTGTAGTGGGTGCTGGTTCTCTGGTCTAATGCCTAGGTCTTTGATCCACTTTGAGTTGAGGTTTGTGCAGCGTGTGAGATAGGGGTTCAATTTCAGTCTGCTACATATGGGTTTTTGGTTTCCTCAGCACCATTTGTTGAAGAGGCCATCTTTTTGCCAATGTATGTTTATGGCACTTTTGTCTTGTATGAGATGACTGTATTTATGTGGGTTTGTCTCATGTGTCTTCTATTCTGTTCCATTGGTCTTCATGTTTGTTTTGGTACCACTTCCATGCTGTTTTTGTTACTATAGCTCTGGTGTTGAGATGTCTCCTCCTTCACTTTTCTTGCTCAGGATTGCTTTGGCTATTCTGGGCATCCTATTTTTCCAAATGAATTTCATGACTGCTTTTTCTATTTCTATGAAGAATGTCACTGGAATTTTAATAGAAATTGCATTAAATCTGTTGAGTGCTTTAGGTAGTATGGCCATTTTGACAATATTAATTCTGCCTATCCAAGAGCATGGGAGGTCTTTCCATCTTCTAAGGTCTTCTTTAGTGTTCTGTAGTTTTCATTATAGAGTTTTTAAAATTATTAAATGAAATCCAAATGAGACATTAGAATAGTGCCTGCTATAAAGAAACATCAACAAATACTATTACCCAACAGCCCTAATGCCATCCTTCTAGGGAAAGAGGTTAAGCTATGCTCTCTGAACCAGAAATATTATCAAATTGGTAAGAAATAGGTTTTATTCAAAACCAGCTATGAAGGAAGATAGAAGAAACTCAATTGTTTCAACATTTCTATCTTCAAAATTCCTGTAATTGAGCAGAACTTTTGAAGGAAAGGAGGGGGGAAAGTGAAAAAAATACAGAAAATGTCCATATGCAGGTTTAGTTAGCTTGCTTAGACAGCCTCCCACCTTCTTTGGCACCTGCCAGGTGGTAGGTTGTAACCCTCTATCCTCTGTTCACAGCATGAGAAACCATTCCCAATTTCAGATGGGGGGGGTCCCAAATTCAGACTGTTTCAGTACTTAGTGGCTCTGTTGCTTTATTAGGAGTAACTCTATTACTTTAAATTATTTTAGTCTCTAAGGGAAATTGATGAGAAGTAAGAAGAGTCTGCATCAGAAATGGAACTGTTTATTTAAGTGATCTTGGCAAGTTTCCAGTTCTCTGAATCTTAATTTTCTTTTATTTCTTTTCTTTTATTTATTTTTTTTTAAATAAATAACACCATCAAGTTTGCCTCTCTCACATGGTGGTTTTCTTTTAATAATAACCAAGTAAGATTATATATGTGAGAAGCAACTCTTCAAAGGAAGGATGTTATTTTCACTCTCATCCTCTACCATTTCACTGCTCCATTGGAACCTCTATTTAAAAATGGAAAGGACAACAAACTCTACAATATTCCAGGAAAATTAGTTGAAAAGGAAGAGGTCAATTCATATATACTGTGCAAAAAATATAATCAGATATAGAGAAGACTAAGAATTGAGATTTTTTCCATTCCTGTAATCATGGTGATCACATAGTAGATTTTAAATAATCTCAACATAATATGAAATAACACTATAAAAAGAAGACATCTTGCAAGTCCTCAGATATGAATACCTTCCATCGATGTACTGTGAGTCCTGGATATATATTTTTTGATCTGCTACATTGCAATTGCCATAAACCAATAATCATGGAATATATTTGGCATTGTAACAAATTAATATCAGGGACACAACAAAAAGTTATGGGTTTTGGGCTGGGGATGTGGCTCAAGCAGTAGCACGCTTGCCTGGCATGCGTGCGGCCCGGGTTCCATCCTCAGCACCACATACAAACAAAGATGTTGTGTCTGCCGAAAACTAAGAAATAAATACTAAAAAAAAATTCTCTCTCTCTCTCTCTCTCTCTCTCTCTCTCTCTCTCTCTTAAAAAAAAAAAGTTATGGGTTCATCTCAGAGTTGGAGAGGTCAAAGGACCTCACCATTTTTAGGATGAATTGGATGGTATCTGACATAGGTTTTAAGTAAACTTAGTAGATTAGAATCTTAGGTTTCTTAGGATAGGAAATTGTTAGGATTTTGACGGATAATACTTAGACTTTACTGTCCCATGTGCATTATGATATTTATAAGAAATCATTATTTAAAACTAATTCAAGCGGGGCACTGTGGTGCATGCCTGTAATCCCAGTGGCTTGGGAGGCTGAGACAGGAGGATCGCAAGTTCAAAGCCAGCCTCAGCAATGGCAAGGCGCTAAGCAACTTAGTGAGACCCTGTCTCTAAATAAAATACAAAATAGGGCTGGGATGTGGCTCAGTGATTGAGTGCCCCTGAGTTTAATCCTCAGTACCTAAAACAAACAAACAAACAAAAACCCCAGACTAGTTCAATGATACATATTATTTTAGAAGAGTCTATATAGATAAAAAGAATACATTTAGTTATATAAAAATTAGTCATTGTCTTTGTAAAATCTGAGACTTGATTTATTTGTACATCTAACCTGAGTCTACTTAATAAATTATTTTTTTCAGTCTTCCTGTTTATGTAATTTTAGTTCCATAGCTAAGATAAGGCAAAGTGAAATCCCTAGCTTTCTAAACATATTAACTTGTATATAAACAGGAAGACTCAAAGGCGGTTAGCTGGACTGAGGGCTAGATCTACTAATGAATTAGATCTTAGATTATAAAAGAAACATCATTTGCTTTGATGCTTTTTCTTTCTTTCTCTTTTCTTCCTCCCTCTGTCCCTCCCTCCCTCCCTCTCTCTTTTTCTTTCGTTCTTCTTTTTTGGTACTAGGGATTGAACCCAGGGGAAACTTAACCACTGAGATCCCTTTTTTAAAAAAATATATACATATATATTTTGAGATAGGGTCTTGCTAAGTTGTGTAGGGTCTCACGAAGTTGTGTAGCGTCTCGCTAAGTTGCTGAAGCTGGCTTTGAACTTGCGATCCTCCTGCCTCAGTCTCCCAAGTCACTGTGATTACAGGCATATATAACCACATCTAATAGCTTTGGTGCATTTGTCAGAAAAATCTCTATGGTTTCATTTTCTGTATTTTTCTTGTGATCATGTAAGAGGATAAAAACTGAATAATGAACATAATTGAAAAATATGCTCTAAAAGAACAAGTATAGAATAGAATTGAATTCATGCCTCCAGACCAAATAACACAATGAGATAAAATTTCATTTTAGCAGAGGCTAAAGCAGTTTTCTCTACAGGAGCAGAAACAATATACTCCAGAAGCTTCTTAAACATATAACTTTAAATTTAAACCTATAAGAACAAATTATGTAGTCAGTTATTGTTAATTGCTCACTTGTTCATATATATATATATATATATATATATATATATATATATATATAATATCAACAATGATATTACTGATTTATGGTGGTTTTCTAACTTAAGGATTACTAGAAATTTAGTTTTAGTCATACAAATAATAATTTTTCAGTGTATTATTTACTTCAATAAAATAAACATAATTCTGGTAATCAATTTCAACATTATTAAATAAAATCAGAGATACCAACTGTGTCTCTATAACAACTTTTTTCTCAGATATCAATGGAAACCCTCACATTTTCATTGATGACTTTAGATGACAATGCATGCATATTTTAACTATGGAGCTGTGTCCGTGTTTCTCAGGAATTTATTGAAAGCCTAACTTTACCTCTCTCTGTTTCTCTCTCTCTCTCCCCACCCCTCTCATTCTTGGGGATCCTTCCTGAGGGTTACCCTCAGCATTCTACTGTATTCTCTGTTTCATCAAATTGAACACATGTCTAGGAAGAAAATGACGGTTCCCATGGATGATCTGATTTTTTGTCTTAGTGTGACTTATTTTTTAAACTTAGGTTATGGAAGTTTTATTCATGTCCTCCTTTGTCCATCTACTCATCTCTTCCACTTTTAGTTAGTAGAAAAAAACTTGAGAAGATGTTCTCTAGTAGGAATTAAAGCAGTCTCTCTGATGTCAGCAGCCCAAGGCTAAGCAGATTTCCATTCACCTTCACTTTCTCCAGTCCAGAGTACCAATGGCAGGTAAAATTATGTGCATTAAGGTGAAGACAGGAATGGATTCTTCATTCTTATGTCTTTTAACACTAACATGAATTATTCTGCTTAAAGTTTTTGCCCAAGTTAGACATAAGATTCAATTGTCTGGACTGACCAACGCCTATGGCAAACTTCATTTTACTTTATTTTTTCTCAGACAAGTCTGTCTTCCTGATGGCATAATTTTATAGCTGAAAAAAACCCTTCACTCAACATTTGGAACCCTTTTTTAAGGTATGGCACTTTTCAGTAATCCTCATCATTATTGGAAAATGTTTTTGACATGTGGGAGATTTAGCACTATGTAAAGTCTGTAAGGTCCTATAGTTTTCTGAGCTGGCCAGTCATTATCTTTTAGACAGTGATGCAAAGCAAACTTTCATTGCCCTTGAAATAATATGTAATATGAAACAAATGGCTAGACCAATGAGTTTTTGTCTATTCATATGAAAATGCTTCTTTGTGAATGGAGTAATTGAAAATATATGACTTCATTTTATACATTTATGGCTATGTACTGAGTCTGTACAGTAAACGTACCAAGATGGCTATGAGCCTTTCAGATGTAATCATGGATCAATAAATGTTGAGCTTGGTTCATTCTTGCACATCGTGTACTAAAATGAAAGTTTATGAAACTAAATTATAGTTTGGAGTTTGAATCAAGCCAGAAATAGTGACATTCTATAAGGCTTTTCTTTTTAACTTCCCATAAAAAGGATGAAAATGCACAAAGGAAACAATTGTAAGACATGTGGGATGGACTCCTAAGAGGGACAAATGTCTTGTTCAAAGCCCTGTATGTTCCTGTAATGGAGAATCAAGACTCCCTTCATATGTTCCTTCTTTCATTTCTAAACAGGAAGAGGGGAGCAGTGGTGACCTGGGTCAGGGACAAATGGATTTCTCAGAGGCATTTTGGAACAATAGCACTGGGCAGAGGCATTTTAATGTAAGCATGGAAGTGGGTGAAACCATGTTTATATATGACTTGAAAATCCATATATATCCATCTTTATCGAGTTATGGCCTCTCTTGTGCCTTTTGGGATTCACTTGCTGTTTTTTGGTCATGTAGCTGGAAAGAATTCTGGGGTTTGTTCCTGTTTGGGAGGAAAAAGTTTACCTTCTCCCCCGCCCCCTACCCTAGCTCCTGGATGTCCTAGTGAGCTAACAGAAAGCTCAGGAGAAAGATCTGGCTTGAATGCTTAGACTGCTGTTCATGGCTTGGGGGAAAACACCATCTTTCCTTAATAGACTTTTGCTTAAGTTCATCTTTCCTGGGATCTTCCTCTTTCAGAGTGCTGTCATCTGGTAGGTCTAGATTAGGGTGGGAGCAAGGGGAATGGGGCCAGGGGAGCACCTCATCCTCTTTCTGGAGGGAGGGGTGATAAACCTTGGCCTCCTTGGCCTAATGAAGCACTTACTTCCTTAGTCCAACACACTTACTGTCAGGGAGAGAAGTTTCATATACATTCGGGTCAAAGCCTCTCCTTTGTATTTCGGGTGTCTTTTTCCTGTGTGTGTACATGTGCACACACAAACAATGAGAATACCTAAGAGTCCCATTGGGATGGGTAGGCTGTGAGGGGAAACCAGCAGTGGACTCTGAAATCCTGGCCATTTCTCTTCATCTCAGACACAATATTAAGTAACTTCCTCTCAGAGAGTTTTGTCTAATGGCTCATAACGCTTTCTCTCATTTTTTACTTTTGCACACATTCTAACTTTATCTTCTTTATTAGGCTAGAAGCTACTTGGAGGCTGGAGAAAGGTTTGATTTATACATAATAGAAATGTTGCTCATACATAATAGCAGTTCAAACATATATTAATAATGAATGCTTCTTATAACAACATTTAGACAAGCACTAAGAAAATACTTACGATAAATTGAAAACTATGAGTGAATATACAGAATAGTTGATGTTATACTAACTACCTGCACTTTAAAAAACATTTTATTATTAAAAATAGACATACAATAGTAAATAAAAGAGCATAACGAGCCTGATTCACTCATTATCCAGGTTCAACAATTATCCATACATGAACAATCTTCCCAAATGCATTCAGATTTTTGAATCAAATTGGAGACATCATTTCATTTCAGCTGCAGCTATTTCAGTGTGCTGAAAGCTAGGTTTAGATGCTAGGTCATTATCTTTTTTTGGTGCACTCTGCAATCTTATTCTGAAATGATAAAGTATCTTAAATCTGCCCTTGAGTGATAATTGGGCTAACTGGGTTAGGTGTAGAAGGTTGAGTCCTAGGAACTTTTTGAGAAGCTCACCCTGAATTCTATGGTGAGGCAATTAAAATTGGGATGACTTAGCTGTACACGATGACATGATAGAAGAGCTTGAAAGGCAGAAAAAGGATGTTCCATGTGTTTCTTGTCACTCTGATTTGAGTGCCAACATTCCAAAATGGAATCAATTTTTTCCAGACCAAGCTCAAGTTGAATAATAAATTACTGTTGTAAACATACCAAGCAACAACCTAGTCTTGAATCTGCCATAGGCACCACTTCCAACATCTGGCATGGTTAAAGAGTAACCCTCATAAACCAAAGTGAAAATCCAAGTGGAGACAGAATCACAAACCCGTATGTCCTCATGTATATCAATCTGCCAACCAATCACAGCAGGGCTCCCAATGCCTCAGCTGGGTTGGATCATGATATTTTCTAAGCAACTCTCTTTTTTTAAATTAATTTTTTTATTTATATATGACAGTGGGATGCATTATAATTCTTATTACACATATAGAGCACAGTTTTTCATATCTGGTTGTATACAAAGTATATTCACACCAATTTGTGTCTTCATACATGTGCTTTGGATAATAATGTCCATCACATTCCACTATCATTTATAACCCAATACTCCCTCCCTTCCCCTCTCACCCCTCTGCCCTATCTGGAGTTCATCTATTCCTCCCATGCTCCCCCTTCTTACCCCACTATGAATCAGCCTCCTTATATCAGAGGAAACATTCGACATTTGTTTTTTTTTTTGGGGGGGTGGGGGTTGGCTAACTTCACTTAGCATTATCTTCTCCAACTCCATCCATTTACCTGAAAATGCCATGATTATATTTTCTTTTATTGCTGAGTAATATTCCATTGTGTATATATGCCACATTTGTTTTATCCATTCATCTGTGGAAGGTCATCTAGGTTGGTTCCACAATTTAGCTATTGTTAATTGTGCCACTATAAACATTGATAGGGCTGTGTCTCTGTAGTATGCTATTTTTAAGTCCTTTGGGTATAGACCAAGGAGAGGAATAGCTGGGTCAAATGGTGGTTCCATTCCTAATTTTCTAAGAAATCTCCGTACTGCTTTCCATATTGGCTGCACCAATTTGCAGCCCCACCAGCAGTGTATGAGTGTAGCTTTTCCCCCACATCCTCGCCAACACTTGTTGTTTGTATTCATAGTAGCTGCCATTCTGACTGGAGTGAGATGAAATCATAGAATGGTTTTGATTTGCATTTCTCTAATTGCAGCGGTGATGAACTTTTTTTTTCATATATTTGTTGATTGATTGTGTATCATCTTCTGAGAAGTGTCTGTTTAGTTCCTTGGCCCATTTATTGATTGGGTTATTATTTATTTATTTATTTATTTTGGTGTTTAACTTTTTGAGTTCTTTATATACCCTAGAGATTAGTGCTCTATCTGATGTGTAAGGGGTAAAGATTTGTTCCCAAGATGTAGGCTCTCTATTCACCTCACAGATCGTTTCTTTTGCTGAGAAGAAACTTTTTAGTTTGAGTCCATCTCATTTATTGATTCTTGATTTTAATTCTTTTAAGCAATTTCTTTAAAGATTCTGAAAGTCTCCTGCAATCTTGTTTGCATTTCTACAGCATTGTGCAGAGTGCCCATAAGGTGTATAGTAGGTACTCAACACCTCTTTGCTGAATTCCATATTGAATGGAGGTAGAACAGTGCTTAGAAATTAGATATCATGAAATATCTCTTAACCATTAATTTTCAGAAAAGACAGAAACAAAGACATGTTTTTGATATGTAGCAAACAGGATGGATGATTGTGTTTTAATATTATATAATCACAGCTATGCATA
This sequence comes from Marmota flaviventris, assembly GCF_047511675.1. Taxonomy (NCBI): domain Eukaryota; kingdom Metazoa; phylum Chordata; class Mammalia; order Rodentia; family Sciuridae; genus Marmota; species Marmota flaviventris. Next base: position 77,253,068 of record NC_092498.1, read on the forward strand.
CACTCTGGCTGGACTGATATAAAACAAATGTATTTGATATGTGTAATGGGTATATGTGTCAGGTAGAACCTGGCTCCCAAGCAGACTGAGGAAATCAGGTTAATGGATTCCTTCCTGAGAAGGCACTGTTATAAATAGACTCCCACTGGGCGATTTCTTGTGGCAGCAAGAATCCAAAGGTCACATTACCATTCACAATATTATACTTGGAGGGGTTGGGAAAGGAGTTTGGTATATATTTGTAATCAAGAAAAGTTCTTTGTGATCCTCTTGTCCCAAAGTACATATTTAAATTATCCTTATGTAGATTTTCACATTCTCAAAATTAATGGAGTTATAATGGCATTGTCACGGATGTGGACACATGATATTGAGATATTTGAAGAGTATACATTAGTTTTCCATTATAAATTGGTTCTCTTCCCCATGGGCTAAAAGGCATATTCAAAAAGTACATTGTTAATATCTGCAGAAACATCCATGTTGTAAAGCAGAGCTCTGGTTGAACGCCAAGTCAGAGTAGAGGAGTATACCAGAGCTTTGAGTTGAACATCCTCCCTCATTCGCCCTCGTTTTTTGGTCTTCCCACACTCAACACTAGTATGCTTTGCACAGAAAGGGGTAGGCAGGCCTAGATGGGACAGTAAGGAATCTGTGCATTAGATGGGAGTAGGTCCCAGGGGATGCCCCAACCTGGTTCACTAATTCTGCTCTAAGGAGGAGAAGAGCAGTTTTAGATGGGATGACTCATGGTTCATGCCTCATAGAACATAGTCATTGATCTACCTCAAAGTAACTATGACCAATAAATATCTCCAGTTCTGTCCAGTCTGATTAGCAGCTCCTTCTGTTTTTGTGGTGGAGGTGTAGGAGGTAGAGGGGTACATAATTTGAATATAGCTTCCCTTTATTATTTATTATTAGTTATACCACATTTAAAGTTTTATCCAGGTGCTTTAGCCTAGAATACAAATTAGATCATAGAATAGTCAAAAATCAATGTCATTGACTAAAAACATATACCTGCTAGTGCAGAAACCCCTCTCCTCTGAATATTACCTGTAAGTATTTTTGAGATGAGCAAAATCCCATTAGCACGTCAATAGTGTCTGTCACTCTGTGCTGCTCAAGGAGGCGCCACATCACCTTCTCCTGCTCCTTTGCCAGGCACGGAAGCTTGTGTCGTGAAGGTGCCAGAACTTCCTGGTAGTTGCAGTGGAGTGAGGAAGAAAGGTTCTTTCCTGCAGATTTACACTGGAGGCCCATGTTGATCCCAATTAAGAAAACTAGTCTCTATTATTACTTAAGACTCTTTTAATCTGGGATCCAAATGTGAGTCCAGGCTCAGCTAGGGATTGGTGGAAGTCACAATAGTCATTTGATACTCAGAATCATTTTAACCTTTAAAACATTTAGGTTTTCTCACTGGATAAACTCTCCCACCTGCCTGCTGTTTTTCTTCTTGGAAAGACTTTTCTGAAAAGGGTCCAACAATCTCTGTTGGTTCACATCTGAAATTCAGCAATGGCCAAATTTCAGTTTGTTCCCTCTCTGAGTCTTCTCAGTCCCACTGTAAATGGCCTTATGATGGTGTATCCTTGTCTTTTTCATTATCTGATTTGCCCAGCTTCTGAATTCCAAATAAGACTCCATTAGTCCATCCTTGTAGCTTATTCCTGTGCCTTCTCTTTTGCAGATCTGTCCCTCAAACATACTACACACCTGACTTTGATCTATAGATTTATCAGGGTTCTGCTTGTTCATTCAATTCAGCAAGTGTGGCCTCCCATTTGGTGTACTGAGTGCTTCACATCTAACTCCTTTTTTTTTTTTTTGGTAAGAGAAATGGAACCCAGGGGCACTTCTTAACCACTGAGTCACATGCCCAACCCTTTTTTTATTTTTTTGTTTTGAGACAAGGTCTTGCTAAGTTGCTTAGGGCCTTGCTGAGTTGCTGAGGATGACCTTGAACTTGGGATCCTCCTGCCTCAAAGTCCCTAGTCACTGGGATTACAGGTATGTGCCATCTTGCCCGCTCTAGAACTCTTTCTGCAGCCTGAAAATCCTTTTTATGTTCTTAGAACCTTGGCAGTAGCTTATCATTACTCTTTTTCTAATATAAAATAATGGGACTAAATTGGTCAGAAGCTCTTGGTTCAGTTGTAAAATTTTGAGAACTGGGTGCTTTTGGATTGTAAAAATGTATAACTATGATATAAAAATAAAAGCATGCATTTTTTCATATAAGAATATAGCATTTGGAGTCTTTTAAATATTAACCATGTGATGAGAGTGTTTGCTATATATTTTAATAAAATTACATGGTTTTTATTGTCTTCTTTTCTTATTAGTACATTTTAATTATGCAGAATAATTGATTTCATTACAGCATATTTGTATATGTAAGTAACATAGTTTGGTCATATCCATACTTTTTTTTGTTTTCAATAGTAAGAATCTGAATTTCAGCCATGTTATTTGTTCGGTATGAGGGATTTAGAGCATCTTAAATCTGAATTTATGGAATATACTCCTACATGGAATAAAAAAGTTAGAACAATTGCTTCTAAAAACCCTCTCAATTATAGCAAGAAAGAGAATTTTAAAGAAGTCATACTTTGTGGGAGAAAAATTATTGTAGGTAATGCTTTGAAGTGAGCTAGATGCAGTTGTTTCTTTCTTTTTGCAAACATGTGTCTCACTCTGGAGATATGGCTGGGGAGGGGTGTGCATCAGCACTTAAGAAACAGATGGCCATACTAATAGCTATCCAGGGGATGGGCTGGATTTAGGACACATGAAAGCAGCAGAGAAAGGACTGGCAGAACTCTATTTTAAGTCTGCAAAGTAAATTCTAAACTATGCAGTGAATCACAGGCTTTTGGATGGCCAATAAAGGCAGTTGAAATCATAGACTTGGAATTAGGAGGAACTAGTCGATGGAAGAGAAGATTAACGGGGCTCTATTTTTTTTTTTTTTTAGAACAATAAGAATTTAATGAGCTAGCTGAGTCTTATTATTCCTTTCTGGAACAATGATGTTTCATGTGTGGATTCCTAAATATGTCCATCCAAAAATTTTGGATTAAATGCTTCCTATAATATAAAGATTGTATGAGGATAAAGTAATATGAACAATATAAAATGACACAGTTATAGAGTTGGAGTTCTTTAGAAATGTTAGCACAAGTGTTTCCATGCATCTGGGGCTTAAAACACCAAGATCATTCTGCACATGGCAGAGTGGGGTCTAAAATTTAAGTTCTTTAAATCATACTAAAACATACTAAATCATATCGTTTTTTTTTGAAACAGGATAATGTCCACAAAGATATAAAACATCTATATTATTATGTATTGACATAAAAAGGGCTCATTTCAACTCACTCCAGTTAGTAAAAGTTATCTAATGAACATTTCCTTCAGTGAACTGATATAATGACAGTAAGTCAAGAGAATATAAAGACTACATATAGTCATGCATTGCTCAGTAATGAAGTTATGTTTTTATAAATGCATTGTCGGGTGATTTGGTCACTGTGTGAACATCATAGAGTGTATGTATACAGACTAAGATGGCTACAACTTCACTAGGCAATACATCTTCTGGATGCACCATTGTATGTGTGTTCTGTGTTGACCGAATCATTTCCATGGGGTGCATAACTTTATTTGCCTCTGGACATCTTACCATCACTGATATTTGGGAGCTCATCAGAGTGAAGAGGTCAGTTCTGTGGACTTTAGCACTAGACTTTCTTGGGTTCAAGATTTGACTTTCTAGCTTGGCTGGTGTTGGCAACTTTCTTAATCCCCTTTGACTGAATAAAAGGGGGATAATAAAGGCACTTATCTCACTAGTTACTATTATGTTCTTAATTTAAAAAAAGGAAACCACATAAACAAAACAAAACAAAATAAGCAAACAAATAAAAACCAATTCCAATGTGCAATGATATATGCCATGTGTTTTAGTCAGCTATTTCACTGATGAAACAAAAAGTCCCAACCAGAACAATTATAGAGGAGGAAAGGTTTATTTAGGGGCTCACAGTTTCAGAGGTCTCAATCCATTGAGATTGGCTAGCTCTATCCCTCGGGGCTCTAGGTGAGGCAGGACATCATGGAAGAAGAGTGTGGCAGAGGAAGCAGCTCACATGATGATCACAAAGCAGAGAGAGAGAGAGAGAGACTCTACTTTCCAGATACAAAATATATACCCCAAAGCCACATCCCCAAAGAACCACTTTCTCCAGCGATTCCCACCTGCCTTTATTCATCACTCAGTTAATCCCATCAGGATTATCCCACTAATTAGATTAAGGCTATAACCCAATCCTTTCTCCTCCAAACCTTGCATGGTCTCACATGTGAGCTTTTGGGGGATACCACATCTAAACCATAATACCATGGTACAGAATTATGAAATCTTAGAGGAAAGAGATATAACCAGGTTTGGAACAAGGCATCCAAAATACAATTCATATCTCTACAACATTTCCCAATTGATTCTTCTAATATTTGCCTTGCCACCCACCTGATTCTTCTAAATCTGACCTCTTGCAGTGCTTCTTTTCTCAGTGACTGCTTAAGTCAGAAACATAAGACTCACCTAGGAATATTGTATTTTTTATCTCCTGGCTTCAAATATTTTTGCAGGGCCTAATAGTATGGGCAAAGGCCAAACTCTGACTCTGGTAGTCATAGCCCCTCTATTGCTAAAGTCTCAATTTTCATGATTTTCCATGTATGTATTGCCTTAAATCCAACCATTCAAATATTTTGCTCTTTCTTGGACTTACCTTGATCCATGCATAGTCTTTCAGCAGGCAAGTTTTGTAGCCTTTTCTTACTCTTAATACTCTTTTACTCCTTCCCTTCAACAGAAAATGGATTCTTGCAGACAGAAGTGTTTTAGAGTAGTAAAAGGAAATCAGACCACCCTTCAAAAAATAATCTCTGACCCCTTTCCCTCTGTTTACAAAGTGGGAGAAAGGACTAGCTTGTATATTATAATTACATTGCTGACTGGAACATGAAAACATGCAGAAAAATACATTTCAGTATTCTGAGGAAAAGAAATGGTAGAAATGCATTAGAGGATTGGAGGCAGGGTGAAAGAGAGTTGGGAAGTGGCCAAGAGGCACCAGGAGTTAGGTATGGAGCACCGATTTTATGTCAATGACTATCAGATAAGCTACCAAAGAAAAATTTTTTTATAAGATAGTTGTAAAGTTGGGTAGAATAAGATAAAAATGTCAGTTTCCCAACTTGTTTGTTTGTTTTTTTTTACCTCCAATCACTTACCATATTTGAGATCTATAACATCTTTTATTTTCTTCCAAGTATATAATAATAATTATCAAATGACTTCTTAGGTATAGTAGTTATGAGCAGTGTTTTCAATTTTCAAAGTAGTAATATAAAATGTTTCAGATAGTCTAAAAATATAAAATAGATGCTGATGTGGCTGGTACTGGAGATTTCCAGGTGTACATCTTAACCTGCCATCATTTGCTATCACTTATGTGCCTCGGTTCTCTTAATCCATTTTCTTAAATTTTCCTTTGAGTATGGCAACCGCCTTTACTCTTCTAGAATTGAACCTCTTTGTCTTCTCTGAGCAAGAATCTGTACTTGCCCTTGAGATTCTGTCCTTACACCCAGGTTAGTTTCTGAGCCCCACAACCATGCTGAGATACCAGGCTGTCCCTGCTTTTGTAACTGATTCCTTCACACTTTGTATAAGCCATTCACTGACCTTTCTCATTTAAGCTTCTAATGAACCTCTGTGTGGACTAAAGCTTCCAACACATGCTATATATTTGTTTTGTTTACTGGAACCTCATCCTGCCTCTACCGCTTTAGAAAAAAAAAATATATATTTTTTCAATCTAGTTTCCTTTCATCCTTCCTTACTTCCTTAAGTCCTTCCTTGCTTTTAAGCTATTCCTTCTGTCTGGAAATTTTTGCACCAAAAACATTTCTTAATAATTTTGATTCAAAGGCCAACTCTCCACAAAACTTCTTTATATTCCCTCAGATGAATTTACGCATTCCATTCACCCACCCACTCATCCATTTTTCTTCTCTCCCTTAGCACAGATGTGATCTCTGTTATCATGTTTTTGAAATGCTGCTTCATACCATTTTTCCATTCGTGTTATGGCTGTAGGTGTCAGTCTATGTTATGACTCCAAAGTTCTGAGGCTCTGTCTTTCATTTTTATGTCCTCGTAGAACCTACGCTAGTACCTGGCAGGCCAACATCATTCAGAACTTATCTGTGGAACAGACATGGAACAAAATATGGCTGGTCCATCAAATTTGATGGATGGTGTTAACACATTTATTAATTGGTGAAGAGTGGGTACAAGGATAGGTGTCGGTGGGTATTTTAAAACAACATTTGAGAATATTGGTTTCAGATGTTTTGAGGGGAGTATAAAGGAACAGACCGCTAGAAGTGTTCTTGCTTATAATCCAGGCACGTAGTTTTAAAATTTAATGTCACCATCCCTCTTTTTCTCTTAGTACTGTGGATTTGAAAAAATGTCAAATTCTCACCAAATGGCCCTCTCATCTGTTTTTAAACATTTATGTATTGACAGGAAATATAATATTTGTGGGTTTTTTCCTTGAATATTAAATTCAAGAATAAAATATGCTTCAGTAATACTTCGGAAAGTATTACTTCAGTACACCTTAACATCTTAGAATACTTTAAAAAGGGCTTTGAATCTCGAAATCATGTCCTAAGGGAGAAGTGGGACTGTGTTCTTTGTGACTGATTCCAAATCTAGGGCCCAGTGAATTAGCAGATTCTAAACTTGGCAAGCCCGTGTCTCCTATTCCTAGTGGGAAGTATTTGGGTTTTAACTTCCTTTGGAAAATCTCCCAAGCTCGAGGGGAAATAAACATATTCCAAGAAGCAAGGCTCCTTTTAGAAATTCAATTTTAAAATATTTTTTTCAGGGTTTCTGGCTCTGTCTCTGATTTTTTTTTTTCTTCTTAATCAACATTTCATCCCTTTCTTGTCAATTGCCAGAACCAGCCTTTTCCTGGGCTCCCAGGGATTTGAAACATTTTGGCAAGCTGAAGGGCAAAATGGGTGGGAGGAACTCACAAAGAGGGTAAGTGAGAAATGATGTTTCCACTTCCCCATATTCTTGGCCAGATCAGTTTTCTGTGTAGGAGAAAACTCTGGAATCATTTCAAACTCTCCACTAGATTCATGGAGTTGGACTCAGAGGGCTGGACTCATTAAATCAACAAATATATAGCATGTGCTGGAAGCTTTAGTCCACACAGAGGTTCAAATACTCAATCCAGCTTAGATTTAGTTGTGGAGATAACTTTCTTACAGTGCTCAATAGCAGTGTAACACACATAAATTATAACTCCCAAAGTCCATGATCAGTTGTCAGATGTATGATAAAAAAAGACAGTAAAAGAAGAGTTCAGAGAATGAGGGACTTTGTAGGCTGTGTGGTCACATGAGGGGGATGCATTTATTTCCAGAGTTCTCCAGGAGGAAATTGAAGTATAAGAAAATATCACAGAAGATGAATACTTGGCTGGGTTTTGAAGAATTGATAATAATAACTTATTGTTTTTCTACAATGTGTCCAATGGTGTGTTACATGCTTTGCGTATATTCCTTCTAGTCCTAACACTGCAAAGTGGGTATCACGATTTCATTAGTGTCGTTTTGTTGGCCTAGGAACTCCATAAGAATAGGGATGGATTTATTTGATTTTGTTCACCTTTGTATCCTTAGGTGGTGGAAAGTATCAAATAATTATTTATGGACTATAGATAAGAAAACTAAGATTGCAAAGTTAAGTAACTCACCCAAGTTCTCAGTTCCAGTAAGTTGCAAAGCGGGCATTTGCTCCTCAGTCTGTGTGATTGCCTCTAGTGGTGTAATGTTCTGGAGGGATGTACACAAGTTACATTGCTGGAGAAAAATGAGAAGGGTAGGCTAGGTTGAAGGATTAAACACAAGGAAGATCAAGGAGGGGTAACGAAAAGGCCAATTTAGCTGTGTAGTTGTAGAAAAAGAGGGTGGGGTCAGAATGTGTAAAACCCTAATCACAGGGCTCAAAATTTCATTTTCTTTCAGATAGTGGAAAATAATAAAAATTGTTTTGCGGGGGCTGGTAAGAGAAACATGGTGAAACTGAAGAGAACTAACAAAGCTGTGTGGGGAGGAAGTTTTGGAGGAAGGAATGACTGATAACTGAGGCCAGTCTTAGCAGGAAGTGATAGATACAGGATCGAGGATAATTGGAGCATTCTATATGTGGACATGGGTCTATAATCAAATCAGTGAAAATTGAAATAATGGAAGCAGGCAAGGGATGATTTAAAGGAAAAACCTTTAGATATTCATGATAAGATATGGGCACTTAAAAAGGTAAAAATTAAAGATGAGTGATTTGTCATGAGCCCATCTATTTGGACAAATGTAGTGACTGGGGAAGAGAATAACAATTTTGTTCTAGCAGAATGCAGATTTAAGCCTGTTACCATTGGGATCCGTAATGGCATGTCCAATGGGAAGGAATTTAAGTATTTCAGACTGATGCTAAAATTAGAGGTCAGAAATAGGGAAAAGCGATAGGACAAAGGTGCAGAGAAAATAAATGAAACTGTGGTAGTGAGGAGAAAAATGGTTTGTTGTTAAAGAGAAGTTCTGTTAAAAATGTTGAATTGCTTCTTTGGTAAATGATCGTATTGAACCATAACATGGTTACATGGACAATTCTTAAGTAACTTTTTACAGTAATACAACCATGCATCACACAAAATTAAACTCTAGAATTTTGCCACCATCCTGGGAGTCTCTGTCATAATGAGCCCCCTACAGAGGTAGTCATTTTTTTTTCCATCTCTACCATCAGAGGTGTTTTGGAACTTTATATAATTGAAATCATACAGTATGTACTCCTTTACATGAGGCTTCTTTTATTCAGTATTATGGCTGGGAGACGTATCTCTTCTAATTTCTTCAGAAAGTATTACTTCATGTTAACAAATTTGGAAGTTTTCTAATTTTTCTTTCTGTTACTGATTTTAGCTTAATCCCACTGAAGCCAGAAAACATATTTGGTATTATTTCAATCTTCTGAAATACATTAAGACTTACTTTATGGTCTGGCATATTTTCTATTTTGGTAAATATTCCATTACCCTGGAGAAGAATGTGTATTCTGAAATGTTGACTGTGAATGTATTCTATAAATGTCAACTAGGTCAAGTCTGTCCCGCCTGTTCAGATCTTCTACAAAGGCTTCTTCCGTGCTTTTCTTGATCATTTGTTCTCTCAGTTTCTGAAAGAAATATGCCATGTTTCCCCACAATCATCAAAAATCTGCTTAGTTCTTCTGCTAGTTCTCTCTCTCTCTCTCTCTCTTTTCTTTATACATATGAAGCTTTCTTACCAGGCGCAGACCAATTTAGGCTTCTGTTCACATGAAAGTTTTCTACAATGAAATATATTTATCTTTAGAACTACTTCTTGCTAAGGTTAACTTTGTCTAATATCATTCTAGTTGTAATATTTTCTTTTGGTTAATGTTTTTGTGATAAAACATTTTTCTATCCTTTTATCCTATCTTATCTCCTTGCATATAAGAATTATCTACCCACCCTTCAGTTATCGTCACAGATTGGGAAGCCAAAATTTACAGAAGATGTGTTAGCTTTCTGTCACTATTAACAAAATATCTGAGAAAAATCAACTAAAGAAGAAAAGATTCATTATAGTTCACCAGTTCAGACGTTTTAGTCTGTAATTACTTGGCTTCATTGTTTCTGGGCTTGTGGTGAGAGAGAACATCATGGTGGGGAGTGTGTGGTGTAGCAAATTTGCTCATCTCATGGTGATCCATGAAAGAGGCAGGGGGAGAAAAAAGGCCTGAGACAAAACACACTATTCAAAGGCACACCCCGGTGACCCACCTTCTCCAACTAGGTCCCACCTCCTCAATTTGAGCACTGCCACCTCCCAACAGTACCACTCAGCCTTCCACCCAGCAGCCTTGGGAGGATATCCAGATCCAAACTATAGAGGGAGAGGAAAAAGCAGGCCTAGGAAAGAGGCAGAGACATAGGAGGAGAATAAAGCTGGGATCTAAGAAAGAAGGATTTCTAGCAAGATGGAGAATTGAACCTGATCTTGTTCTCTTTCAGCAGAGGTACCTGTCATGTGCTATAGAGATATGAGGACAAATAGATATTAATGAAAGTTCATTAGGTTCAGTAGTTAGGTATTTATTAAAGATTTTTTTTTTATTTCACATAGCAGGCTTAAAGGGATATAGTGACAAGAAAATGGAAGGATCAGATTTAAACATAATGTTTATGAAATCTAGCTGTGGAAAGAGTGGAACTTTGTTTTTATTTTCTATAGAAAGCAATCTACAAGCATAAGGTTTAACCTCATCACATCTTTGACCTTCTCAATAAGTTCTTCAAGCATCCATCTGCTTTTTTACTGGTACTTTGGTATCGCCTCTCCAAACCACCACTTTCCTCTTCAATTATGCAGGACCCCTGCGGGCTTCTAAAATCCAAGCCAGGTTTTAGTCTACTTACATCCTAAGCAGGATGAAGAGTCAGTCACTACTGTTCTCTGACTCACAGTGTCAGGGTGGAAGCCGAGTCCTTCCCAGTGTGACTCTCCAGCAGGATGGCTACTAGAATGGAATTTTGCGGGTTCATTCCTGTTCCTCTTTGTCTTCTCTCTCCCAAGATAAAACAGTTTTCTGTTTAGCTTCAGAACACAGAGTATGTGGTTAAATAAATTATGACTCAGCCATCCAAAGGAGTTGTTTGCATCTGCAAAGAAAGAGAAATAGAATGAGCAAGCTGACTACTGACCTAGAAAGACCTCCAAGGCACACTAGTACTGAGAACAAATAAGGAACACACCAGTGGCTAGAGAAGACCATACTTTTCCCTGGAAAGGGTGACTACTTGCCCAGATTTCTAAAGGAGGTTACCATCAGTGGCTTCACCTCTCTCCCCCTCTCATTCTGAGGAGTATTCCTTGAGTGATTCTAAGATTTGCATGCATATGATGGGGCAAAGTCACTGGAATTCTGTCTTCTTAATTTGATATGTATACTTCTTTAGAAAGAGAAGAAATACAAATTGTGTCATGTGATTTATTCTTTTGCTGTGGTTGGCTACATTCTTTAATTATCTTCACAGTTGGGTCAGCTTGTGCCTGCCTCAGTCAGATGAAATGTGGGGAATGGATATAAAACCCTGGAGGGACAATTGGATAGGTTCTTGGAGAAAGTTAGTGAAATTAGATTTGGAGAGGGTGAAAGACTCCTCTTTATCCAAAACAGAAAGGAAAGAAGAACTCCTCAGACTAAATGTTTAAAGCACACAGAAGACGGTGGGATGAGGAAAATTCAGAGTTGATGGCCTTGATTTTCTCAACAGAAGGTCACTAGCAAAGCATTTGACTATGATTGTAATCTTGGTGGTAGCATAGAAAAAGGATAAGTCATGTGCCTTCCACAGTGGCATGTATCACACATGAGCATTATAACTTGTCCCTAGATATATATTATTTATTTGTAAAAATTTCAGGAGAATATAAAAATAGATAAAACAGAATGTTCAATCTTCATCAGTCCATTATTTGGCTTCAATAAATATGAACATGATGTCAACTGTGTTTCATGTATACCCTACTTACTTTTTTTGTGAATAATTTGCAACAAATTCCAGGCATCAAATTATTTTGTTACTAATTTGATATGGGATAAAAGAAGGAGGTAAACAGTATAAGGGGAATGCATTCAATTCTAGAGACATGAATTTAAAAATCTGGATTTCCCAGATGACTCCTACCAAAATACAAATTATTAAAATTTATCCAAGAAAATCATGTAAAACTCAAAGTAATTACCATAGACGATATACAAAGATGACTAAATGTTTGTTATTAAAAATTTAACCAATTTAATATGGTTTTAACACTGAATTCTTTTCTGTCAAGTAAAAAATATTTAAATTATATATTTTTTATGTTACTTAGTTTGTTCCAAGTCCTAGGGAAAAAATGGAAACTTCCCTAATTTAATGAATTGATTTGTGGGGGGAAAAAAGTACTGTAAGCATGGGAAATGAAATTCTCTTTTGACTGGCAATAAAAAAATCTAAGATATTATATTTAAAAAATTTAGAGTTAATGCAAAAATTTGATTAGTTATTTGGCACAATATAAATATTTAAAAATAAATAGGCTTTCTCTACTAGCAATAAGCATCCAAAAGTAGAATACAGGAGAAAAATATAGATGATTAAAATACAGACAATACTAAATATTTCTATTTTATGAGAAAGGCACAGAATACATGTGATGAAAACTATTCCATCTTACTGATTTATAAAGTATACACAAAAGATCTGAACTAATGGAAAAATACTCTATTGTTGGATAGAAAAGGTTATATCATAAATAACAAATTGGTAGCTAGAAAACATACAATAGAAAAAAGGGGCAAAGAATAAGAAGAGGAATTTCATAGATGAGTAAACTCAAGCACTAGAATATAAAGAGCAGACACTCTCATGAATTGCTGCTAAATGTGTGAATTATTATAGCATTTGGGACAATGTATCCAGCAGAATTTCTTAAATTTAGACACACACATGCCCTTCATCTTAGCATTTCTGCTGTTAGTCAGCTTTTCATGTTGTGAACAAAATACCCACCAAGAACAATTTAGAGGAGGAAATGTTTATTTTGGGCTCATGGTTTAAGAGACTGAGTTCATTGTCAGCAGACTCCCTTAGCTCTGGGTGGGAGTGGGGCAGAACATCATGGCAGAAGGGCATGGTGGAGGAAAGCTGCTTAGCTCATGGCATCCAGAAAGCAGAGAGAACGAGGAACCAGGGACAAAATAAAATCCCCATGGGCATGCTGCCAGTGACCTACTTCTTCCAGCCATGCCCCATCTGCCTACAGTTACCACCCAGTAATCCATTCAAATTATTAGTCCATCAAATGGATTAATCCACTGATCAGGTTGCAACTCTTATAATTTAATCGTTTCACCTCTGCACATCACTGTATTGGACATCATGTTTCCAATACAGGAGCTTTTCAGGGAACAAATTATATCCAAATTATAGCACTGCTTCTGTGAATTCAGCACAGAGAAATAAAACATTGAAAAGTTCAGTAATATATAGGAACAAGATATTTATTGTGAGATTGCTGGAAATGACAAAGAACTATACAAAAAGCCCCAAATAGAATGTGCAAATGTGAGAGTATGAAGTATATGATATCTCTTTTTGGTAAAACCAGTAAGATGTATATATTTAATTGCATAGAATAGTATAACAAAGAAAACTAAAGGCAACTGGATTGTTAAAATGGAATAACCAGTTGGAGAAAGAGGAGATTATGTGGCTATTGGAGAAAAGAAAGGCAAAAGGGAATTATGAACATAAAATTTAAAGACAGGACACTAAAAACAACACCAATATTTATAAAACATTTTTATACATTTTTCTAAAAATAAATTATATAATACATGTACATACATATATTTTTTCAAAATTAAAAACTCAAAATAAGTGTTCTACTTTAATTTAGAGTCTAGAATTCAAATTTTAATATAAAGTTCATATTAAACAAACTAAATTTATTTATTAATTTCATTTTACAAATCACCTTCTCAATTGATGATCAAAATGTTTCATTCAGAATTATTTTTGAGAGCATCCTATTTTCTGAGTAGATTATTGGTCAGGAGTTGGATTTTACGTGCACATTTCTGTCCCTGGAATTTTCATAGAGAATGTACATATGGGTTACTAATCAAATGAGACCTGAACTGTCATACTGTTACTTAGGACCAGGACTGAAAATCATCCAATCACAAGGTTTTTGGTTAAGGAGAATGTGGCTTAGGTTTGAGATTAAAGTGAGGTCTTCCTGTCCCTATACTGAATCTAAATCTTAAAAGAATCTCAATCTTAAAAGGAAATTGCTGAGGGATGCTTCTGGAGAATGTGTTAAAGGTTGTGCAGACAGAACACAACGGGGGTCCAACTGCCCAGTCAGCTGTGTGGCACCAGTCCATAGGCCAGTCTCACAGCAACTCTCAAAGAATGGAAGGAGGAAAATGGCATTCTTCTTCCAGTCTTTGGGAAAAGTTCAGTCCTCCTTTGCTAACTGCTTGAAACAGGAAAAGCCCCAGAGGAAGGAGGCCACATCTCACCGAGGGGGAACAAGACAAAGAGAAAGTGCTGGCCCTAATTTTTGCTTTGGAGCTGCTATAAGTCTCACTCCAACAATAAAACATGTTTCATGAATGTCAAGCTCTGCATAATCAGTTTGGTCATTCTCTTCTGGGTGAGCAAAAGTGGGGATCAGGAAAAGAAGCCAGAGGCAATCCATCTAACCCTCTCCAAAGTGAGAATCAAGGAAAGATAGCCTTCCTCTGCAATCTATCTGCAACTTCAAAAGTTGTTCTGAACACTGTCACTAACTGTGCACACTGTTTCATAAGAAGGATAACCATTAGGCAATAGTCTTCCAGTGATTTTCAAAATGCCCACAGATAAAAGAGAAAATGCATTTTCCATTTTTTTCTCTAGCCATATTCTAGTCACCTAAAATGCTTTTGATTATGCCAAGAAAATAAGCAAGGGACTTGAGAGCTGTTATGAATGCTGCCAATGGCCTTAATTTGAACATTGCAGGTGATTATCCTGTGGACTTCAGCGCCTCCTTACGTGTGTGTGAGAGTTATAGAGAAGTTTTGCCATTATTATTGCCTAAATGGTTTTAATTAGAAAAGATGGTGGTGCTGTGTTAATGGTTTATGTTAACAACCTGGAACTGCTTTAAAGGTGACTTGAGTTGTTGTTTTCTTCATTCCCTTCAAAGAGTCTGAAGGATTGAATCTTAAAACCCTCAAAGCTTTCCCAAGAGTGTAGTAGCACATAGGAAGGTACAGACAGGAAAATATACATAATTACCTCTGATCACTTTCAGGTTTGCCTTAATGTTATTGCTATTCTCGATGTTGACATGCACTCTCTCTCTCTCTCTCTCTCTCTCTCTCTCTCTCTCACACACACACACACACACACACACACACACACACACAATCTCTGTCTAGCCCTTACAATGCTCCTAGGACAATTCTCAGCTCTGGAGATTGACAGATTAATAAATCTCCAGGATTGATACTTCTAAGGAATAAATGAATGATTTAGTACAATCTACTTGTACTGATTGTGGAAGCCCAAAGTAAGGCTGCTGGCTTGTGTCTGGTATTATTGTGGCAGACTCCTGAGACTGTCCCCTCCTTTCTGCATTTACTGCCAATATCTGGGTGACATCTAAACCCTCCCTTTCTTAGAACACTGAAGTAAGCCATTAACTGATAGTTTTTTATCACCAGTTTTGTCTCCCTTACTATCTTTACTGCCCCATTCAGTGCCCTTCTGACACTGTCATTTTTCTTGATGCAATTCTTCAGTAAGTTTGTGACCAACTATACTCCAAGAGATGTTTATAAGCCCAGACTCACATTCCCAAGGAACATGCATACTGTCTCCCAATGGCAGCTGGGGTCTTCAGTTCTCCAACATCTGGATCCTATCCAGTCCAGTTGACAGTTGTTTTCTTAACATTCATTACTTCTCTTCCTCTTTCTCGACTCCTACTTCCATTGCTTTGTTTCAGGCTCTCCCCGTTTCACACTTGGATTATGACTAACAATCTCTTGCTTTCAGTTTTTCCCGTTTCATTCTGTTTTACCAATACATCTGGTAGTAGGGCCTCACGGGACACAAATGTAACCCAGTTGCTGCCTTCAAAGAAGAGCATCAACAGCAGCCACCTGCCCTTCCATGTCCTCAGCAGCGTTCAGGGGGAGGCCGTACGTCTGTGCAGGGCACACTCAGCACCAGATTTTCTGGTCCCTGCCTAATTCTCCTCTGAGCTTCACTGCTCCCCTCTCCCTCAGCCACAGACAATTCCACTTACTCCTCTGCGAGCACCACGAGACCTTTTTGTGGCTTGTCTGCATCCCTTCTGCCCAGCTTTTGGCTGTCAGGTTAGGATTCTCATTCTCTTTCTCTCCCCCATGACTCTTCTGCTCAATAACTTCGGATTGTTTTTTAAAAGCTTATCTTACTTTTCCTCAGAAACGTTTTCTTTCTTTTTATTAAATGTACTTCTAATTGATACATGAAAACACAAAAATTGTACGTGCTAATGGGGTGATTTCAAATACCTGTATGTTGTGTTATCAGATGAAACCTATCCGTCTCATCACAAGTGTTCCACTTTATGTGGAAAACATACAAAATCCTTTTTTTTTAAGGTATAGTAGTATACAATTGCTACCTATAGGCACCCCACTGAGCAAGAGCGCAATAGAACTTCTTGTGCTATCAAATGGCAGCTTAGCACCATTTGGATCAACATTTCCCCACCACTCCTATTGTTTCTAGCCTCTAGCAACCAACCATCCTACTCTCTCTATTTTTTTCCTTGTGTGTGTGTGTGTGGTTTGTTTTTGTTGTTGTTGTTTGTTTGTTTGTTTTGTACCAGGGATTGAACTCAGAGATGCTTAACCACTGAACTACATCTTCAGTCATATATATATATATATATATATATATGACTGAAGATTATATATATATATATTATATATATATATATATATATATAATTATAATATACATATAATTTTTAAATTTAGAGACAGGGTCTTGCTAAAGTTGCCTCACTAAGTTGCTGAGGCTGGCTTTGAACTCACGATCCTCCTGCCTCAGCCTCCTGAGCTGCTGGGATTACAAGTGTGCACCACCACCATGCCCAACCTTACTGTCCATTTCTGAGGGATCATTCTTTTATATTCTAGTTATGACTGAGGTCATTGTTTTCTTCAAAGCTTCTCTCAGTCCTCAACTCCACTTCTGTCCACAGCTTGAGTTCGACACATTCCCCATTCACTGAGCACACTGTAATTGCCTATTTCTGAAAAGACCTCATCTTACACATTGTATTTGCACCTCCAGGGTGCAGCAAGTACCCAGCAGAGAACCATCTTGGGCAACCTTCCTGTTCTGAGACTCTCCAAATAAGCACATGAGATGGGAAGCTGGTGGCTTGGCACAGGTTTTTTTTTTTTTTACTATTATTTGTTTTCAGACCAAAAGAGGGCAGTTGAAGATTGAGGAGTCAGGTCACTTTTTTTCCCTAAATATTGGGATATGTCATAAATTAATTTTATTTAGAGGTATGTTTTATTTTAATTTTGCAGTAGTATTTTGATTCCAAAACAACCAGAGATGTTTTGTTTAGATAGTGCTGAATTTCTTAAAAAAATAATATCTGAGCATTTTCACTGACTTTCGTCATAATCACTAGTGCCACAATGGATGGAAATTTTTCTTTTCATTGATAGGTAGGATTACTCTGAGAGTAAGCTTACTTTTTTTTTTTTAAGCTTTATTTTTTTCCAAAAAGCTTCCTGATTAGTCAACTGATTTTTAAGACATTGCTGCATGATTTGTTAGATCATGGGTTTCTGGATATATTATATAATTAATGTAAATTTAGGAAACTTGTTTTGTTTTTTAGTGGTCCAAATTTAAGTCGCTTTTAGTCACAGGATTTCTGCAAGTACAAACTTATGTCAGAGGGGACCTTTTATTTACTTCTTGATTCAACTCAGCATGTTTATTTAATCTGTAATGATTCAGCTCACTGGCTGCACTAGGAACTTGGAGCGCGTGCTCTCAGGATGCCTCAGCCTCTGATGGCTTTGATCTGAACTGTAAGGCTCAGAACCAGGGCTTTTCTAATTTGCCATGGGAATTTCTCTTTCTTTCCTGTTAAGTACAGTTGTTTGATGGTCGGGCCATTCTCATTTAGTTTAGATTTTTCCATACCTGCAGAAATGAAAGTTTTCTTTTATTCATGTTGGGTTGTTTTTTTGGTGGCTTTCATATGGAAAAGGCAGAGTCATTCCAGGCACTGACAGAAATCTGTGTTGTTGATTTTTCTCTCCCTCCTGGACTTTCTGGAGGGAATACAAAAGAAGATGTTGAGATTAAACTGTCTGGGAGGTCACAACCATAACCCCAATGTACAAATAAATGATTATTTTAATGACTATATTAACTTCTTAGAAACCCAAACAAGAGAAAGACAGCCAGTCTATAAATAGTCTTTCTTTAGGTTAGATTGACTTGCCTAGTCTGCCCCTGGGTCACCAGCCTCCCTCCTTAGCCTACGTTTGCTCATTTGCTTACTCTAATATGTCTTAGTAGGTACCAGCATCTGTCTACCCTCCCTCTACTGTGGATGATTACCTTCATTTTTGTAATCAGTCCCTGGAAGATTCATCTTGATTTGCACTCACCGTAGCTGCTTGAGTCCCTGAATCACCCAAATTCCTTGATGCTGGGTGAACTGGTCCCTAAGGTCCATCAAGCTTGTCACGCTCGCCTTACAGGGCCGGTTGCCCTTTGCACCTTTGAAATAAGACTACTTGGAACCATGGATTTCAAGTGAGGTCTCTGAAAAGAAGTACGAGGAACCACTCTGTAAGCTTGATCCCTTCCTACAATTAATGGTTACTATTTCAAATAAGTAAGATGCTTTTAGATTCTCAGCTTTATCAGGGAATTTCAATAATGACCTGAGAGTTTCCTGGTCTGCTTTCAAAGACCTCAGATGTTTTACCATCCTAAACCTGAATTATATTTTTAAATCTGAAAATCATGTTGATCATTCAAATTGACTGTCAATAACAGTGAACACAAATCACTCTGCCTTCCACAAAATGGAGAAAAAAAGAGGTCCCAAGGAAGCAAGGATCAAGCTCCTTCTTTCTTTCTGCTCTATCATTATAGTACTTGGTTTTCAGTCTCAAGGTCCAACAAGCTGCTGGAGTTCCAACCATCACTTCCATCTTCCAGAGTGCAGGAAGAGAAAGAAAGGAAGAAGGCATCTGTCCACAGTGTCAGCTTTTTTTTTTTTTTTTTTTTTTTTAAGCATCCTGTTTAAATGTTTTTGCCAGAACTTCATCAAATGGCCACAGAAAGTTGTTAGGCTAGAAAATATCATCTTTAACCAGGTGTACTGTAACCCCAATGAAAATGGATTCTATTCTACTTAGAAGAAGAGAACCACTATTGGGTACTTGCTACCCATCTGCCAAAACTTGAAAACAGGCTGACTAGTACTTCAGGTGTTCTTTGTTTATATATTTTAAAGTATTTTACTTAAGTAAGTCTCCTTTTTTTTTTTTTTTTTGATCCAAATTTTTGCTTCAAACCTCAGTAACAAGTCATTGAATTTTAAGTATGCAGACATTTTTCATTTTGAAATTTAGATTTTTAACATGCATTTCTGGTTTTTGTTACCATCTCTGTGTGTCCATACAGGATTGGTTAGGTTCCTCCTCACTCTGCTCCTCTTTTGTGATTGGTAGTTACTCAATCAGAACAGCATTTTTATGGCTCTCAATCCTGGTGAGTCACATTCACTTTCGGATTCTTAATTCATCAAGTTGTGAATCTTTGTTTCTTTATTTTTGAGAAGCTGTCTTGTGTAGATTTTCAAGGTGGGGGTGCTATATTCAAGCATTTTCCTTTCCCTGCCAATTTCTTGCTCCATTTTCCATCAGCGTGATTTGTCTGGAGATTCCATCTACAAGAGCTGGCCATGTGATGCTGGTTTGGTCAGCGTGTTCTATTTTTCCTGTTCAGTGATTGCTGCAGGAACAGCAAATGATCCAACCAAGTCTATCACTGAGATCAGTGCGAAGGGCATCATTGTTTCTCTTTCCAAGACAGTGAAGGGCTATCTCCAATATCATGGGGGTGGGAAGAGTGTGGGAGAGCGTGCATGTGCACCTAAAGAAGGAGACCAACACAGAGCAAGGCAAGACTGAGAGTGGAACTGGGAAACTTTCTGGGTGCATCTTTTCAGAACCTGAATCTAGCCTGCCTAATGCTCGTGTTATTCCTGGCCTTTCATGTAACATAAGCCAACAACGATCCTTTTTCCTTTTAAAACCGTTTGAGGTGAGTGTATGCGCCATGTAGCTGAAGGAGTTCTCATCATTCAACCTGGTAATGTTTGCTAGGTTCTTAGTCACCACACCAGCCAACTGTTTTTGCCTTGTTTGTTAAAGTGGACAGGTTTTATTAGATGCAATTGACCCCTGCAGGTGTCAGCTGAGTTACAAATGTGGTAAGAATAATTCTTCAGGAAGCCCCGCCAGTGCCTGTTTTAGGTGGTGCTATGGTGAAGTGCCCAGGTTCTGTGTCAGTATGACAGAGGACCCATTTCAACTTGAACTCCATCTCACCAGTTTCTCTGCTGATTCTCCTTCCTCAACACCTAAAGAACACAGACACAACTGACCAGAAACATGGCTACATATCAGAGAGAAGGAAAAGTAAAAGGCAGCAAAAGTAACTGTATTTTCAGAGGACAACAGGGAGCCGGCCACGTTCCAGAATGTTTTGAAGGAAACTAAAATCTCTTGGGAAATCTGTTAATGAGATCTCTAAGTTCCACAGAACTTAAACCTTTGAGCAGTTCTGGAAAGCAACCAAGAGTTCCCCAAGATTAACAAAGATCCCCATATACTTGACCTGTAATTATCCATTAAATATAAAATGGCAAGGAACACAGGGAAAGGGATGCAAAACTAACATTTTTGAGGGCTGATTGTGTGTTAGGTATATGCCAGGTGTTTTTTTTTTTTTGTGTGTGTGTGTGTGTGCAGAATCTGATACTAAAGAAAGAAGGTAGAGGCATTTTCAAAGCCACAACTTTCTAAGGAATATGGAAATGTAATGAAAATAGGAATATAGTACCTGTTAGATAGAAAATACTTAATAAATAGTTGAAATCATGATTGTTGTTTATGGTGATGCTATCCCTGGCTGTGGGAACATTTTCAAGAGTACTGAGATTGGATTTCTGTTACCTTCACAGGGAGGCCAGGTACACAGTGGCTCTTGTGTTCTTTCTGACTCAGCAAACTAAAATACCTACATCATTGTCCCTCTCAAATATTAAAATTCAATTTTTTTTGTTTTGATATGGGGGATTGAACTCGGTGTGCTCTTCTGCTGAGCTACACCCCCAGCCCCCAGCCATTTTTTTTAATGTTATTTTGGATCTCACCAGTTTGCTGAAACTGGCCTTGAACTTGTGATCCTCCTGACTCATTGTCCCAAGTCACAGGAATTACAGGCTAAAATTCAGATTTGTAAGTCTACAGTATTAGTGAATCAGAATCCTTGAACATGGAACTTACGTCACCTGTGTTTGTATCATGTTCCCTAGGAGCCTCTTGGCCTCAGGGGTTTCACTATGGGAAGGGAGGTGTGGGGAATCATTGTATTTCACTAACTCTTAATTTATCTTTGCAAATGATCTAATTAATTAAAATTTGGCCAGAGAATAATTTCAAAATAGATTCAGTAGCAATAAAATTAATTCTGTCTTTCAAGTCTCAAAACATCTTTTGCAATGACAGCACAGTCTCATTGACTAAACTATGACAATTATGTGGCAAACACACCTTATTTTAATGCATGACAAAGCTAGCACTTGGGAAGATTATATATCCCAATTTAACTTATTTCCCTCTTTTTTCCTTTCCCTTTTCTTTTTCCTTCCCTTCCGCCTTTCTATTCAGCTTATCCTTATAATGCAGTATTTCGGTGTGATCAGCAGAGGGCACCAGGCTGCAGCAAGTCTGGGCATCAAGTATCTAAAAGAGAAATTGCTAATTGAATTCAAAGAGGATAGACTAAAATGAGCTTATACATATTGCTACATACAGGAATCTCGCTGCATTTTAATTATGATGATTTACATGGACTGTCATGATCACATGGCTCGTAAAACAAACTTCATTTTTAGTAGCTGAGTTTCAGGATGTCCCCTTCCCTTTGAGAGAATTTAATTCTCTTTTCAACGCTGAATTCCTGAATATAATACTCTTAAATAAGACGAACTCTACTTAGACCCATTGCCAACAGATCTGTGACTCCTCCTGAAACCCTTGTTTTATTGGTTTGTTCTACTGTGTAATTGTTTAGTTTAACTTGGTAAACATGTCAGTTTTCCCAGGATAATTAGGTGGATAAACAAAATGTTCAAAAAGAAAGGGAGCCAATTAGACTTTTTATCAGAGATATGCACATAAAACAAGTCTTTGAAAATGGATGGACTTTTC
This sequence comes from Marmota flaviventris, assembly GCF_047511675.1. Classification (NCBI taxonomy): domain Eukaryota; kingdom Metazoa; phylum Chordata; class Mammalia; order Rodentia; family Sciuridae; genus Marmota; species Marmota flaviventris. Next base: position 77,275,335 of record NC_092498.1, read on the forward strand.
CTTAGAGATTTGATCCCAAATTAGAGTTCCTGGAATTTACAAGGGACGAAAGGAGTCAGCTTTCTTAAATATAATAAAATCTCAATTATTTTGTTGAGGAGAGCAGATATAGGAGAGGAACTCTCACGTGCTTCAAATTCACATTTGGGTTAGTACGTGGTGGAGCATGCATGTAGTAAGAGCATAATTTTATCCCTACTTACTCATGTTCACTTTTAAACAATTTGGACACCTGGATGAGAATGTTCCACAGCTGTGGGTAATTTTCTTGCAACTGGCCTAAAGTAGATAAGTACCCTACTTTTCTATGCTATTAACTATTTTGCCCAGTGTGTTCTAGACACTCATATATTGAATAGATCGAGAGTTGAAAAATTGTCCTGAATTTTATAGCCTGTGAATAAATTAAGTATTTTTTGTAGACTTTAAAAGAAATCTTTAGAGAAGCAAATAACATCTGTTTATTTTATTCTATTTTTTTTTTTTTTTTTTTGGTCATTGAAAATAGACTCATACTTAGAGTGTAATATTTGATCTGACTTCTTTCCAGACTTTATCTCATGTTGTCTGTTTCTCCTTAATATAGTTTTATCTTTAATTAAAAGATGGTTCAAGAGGTTGTGGTTGTGGTGTGAGGCCCTGGGTTCAATCCTCAGCACCACATATAAATAAATAAATAAAATAAAGGTATTGTGTCCATCTACAACTAAAAATTATTTTTTTAAAAAATGGGGTTCTCTAAGGGCTGGGATTATGGCTGAGCGGTAACGCGCTTGCCTAGCATGCTTGAGGCCCTGGGTTCAATTCTCAGCACCACATACAAATAAATAAAAATAAAGGTCCATCAACAAATAAAAAATATTTTTTTCAAAATGGGGTTCTCTAAGTACATAACTGTTTGTTTCCTTTTGAAAAGTTTCATAATACAATGCAAAGAATAAAATCTGTACTAATATGTTTTCTTTATTCTTAAAAGTTTTATTGTTTTCATAATTATTCTCTCTGCATTCTGGAAAGCTGTTCAAAATTAAAAATCTTCACAATTAACAAAATATGCATCTAAATTTAAGGATTTATCTCCCCCAATGATTAAAATATTATGTAGACACTACTACTCCTTCACACTTCAAGCTGATGTTCATTCTCCAAACTTCTCTATTCTTATGACCTGATCAAAGAATATCTTCTAGGAAAAACAAGTCCCTCTTGTTCCGTGGTAATAGGGCTTGTTTTTCTTTATACTTTTCTCCGGGTTCTTAACTTGCTCCCAGTCTTGTCTAGATTTCTATACTGCTCTTTCTATTGCTTTTCTCAAAGTCCTTTCCATTTGTCACAATAACTATACCTGTTACCACTGACAATGTGAGAAGTCTTTGTCTCCTGTGTGCCTTAGCAATGGGCTGGATGCCACTACTCAGTCCCTTGTGAGATTAATTCCCATGCAGGTACGAATTTGTATGTGAGTAGTGAACAGAGCCTTATGTTGGTAACTATGGAGGAGACTTTCAAGGGAAGAAATAAAGCTGAGGAACATGGCTGAGGCTATGAATTACAACACTGTTGGAAGTTAGTTATTAATCACTGCCAGAGAAGCCTCATGTTTGAGCCTGGCACGTGCCCTTGAGCAGTGATAGTCTGAGGAGAGAGTGGCTTCCTCTCCCAAACCTATGTTCAACATTGTGGCCCTGAGGTAGTGATTTGGGAACATGTTTTCTAAAGGGTTCCTAGATATTTCAGTGGCTTCACAAGGATTTTTAAAAATTTATACTCTTTTTATTTTTTTAAAATGAACCAGCTATATTTTGAACAGAAATTTGAAAACAATAAATTATTAAGAAATAAATAAAAGTCACCCTAAATAACAAAATCCTAGATTGAAAAGTTTCAAGATGTAAAAATCTCACTACCTTGAATTCTACTGCCTTCAATCCCCCTATTATTAACAACATGCAAAAATTATTCCAAATATTTCTGTATGTGTGTGTGTGTGTGTGTGTGTGTGTGTGTGTGTGTTTGTGGACAGAAACATCATTATAAAAATGTGATCACATGATAATTCTGCTTTAAAATGAGTTTATATTTAATTTTACTTTAATTTAACAGAAGAGGCAAAAGATGAAGTGAAACTGAAGAAAACGCTGTAATTCAGATAAAAGTTTCTTTACCATAAAAGGCATTAAGCTCTAAAGAATCTTGGGATTTTTTCCTCATACACTTTAAGAAATCTGTGGAAGATAAATCAGGTTGGTAATTTATTCTAAGCTCTGACCTTGTTAAATTGAATTCAGGTTCTTCTTTTATCCTGTGCACTTGGGATGGATCCTGGACTAGACACTGGGCACTGTGAGCCTCTGCTTTTTCACCTGGGACCTGATTGCATCACCTGAGACTGGCAGGTAGAGCTCCCCAGTGCTACAAACCAGTGATCAGGTATAAGCAACATACCAAAACCCACACTTTGAAAGAGTGAGCAGAATCTGATTCATTCTCCCTTCTCAGTTGCCTCTCAAAGTAAACAATCAATGAGGGTTGGAATGGATGAAAGAGAAGGGCAATATCTAAACTCCCCCTGCCCAGCACCCCCAATATGTCTTATATTTGACCGTTATTTGATCTGTGAATGAATCCAGGAAGGATCCAAGATGGTATAATTTTCCTTATGGGATAATGGTAACAGTCATTCTGCTGATTTTTCATCAGATGGGTTAAAGATCACCATTTGTTGAATATTAACAAAGAAGAATATAATTCCATCCTAAGACTTGATCTCATCTGTGTAGACCCTCAGAGAGGGGTAAACAATTACCAGAAACTAGAGGGCAGGGAGGAGAAGCATCTGGCTCAGCTGTTATTCCAGGCAGCCCTTGTGATCTCGCAGGCCATCTCTCAAATAAAATCTACCAACAGAGAAGTTGGCACTCTCTGCTCATAGCAACTGTGTTCAGAAATCAAAGAACACCGGTGTTATAGTGTCTTATATCCTTCTATGCCAGTTGGACAATATTAGCAATGTAGCGTTGTGTCCTCAGGTACTTTGTGAAGAACACAAGATTTTTATCACAACAGCTGGGAAATCCTTAATGAAATCACAACTTTGTTTTTTTGTTTTCCAAAATATGATACGCAATCCTTCAATTCAAAAAGAAAAACGTACATGAATAAATAATTTTTTTTTCAGCAAAAGGCATCTGAGACCACCCTTGGAAAACTAATTTGAAATTCTAGTGACAACATTAGTAAGCTTATTAAATCTATGGCTCTAGTAGCAGTGAGACTGAGCTGTGAGTAAAGGTGAGAAGATCAACAACATGGCCTCTGGGAGGTGCAATGCTTTAGGTATATTATGTGGATAATTGCATAACAACAATGCGGTAATCCTACTGAACAATGGTACGTTGTCTAGTCACAATAAGGAAGTAAACAGTTACCAGTGTTGCCATCACAAGTTCCCTAAACACTTTCTGCACTTGTGGTGATATTAGGTTTTACAACTTTATCCAGAGAGTTGAATTCATCTACTGCTAAATGGAAAAAAAGCACCATAGAAGAGAAGATAGCAACTGAGTGATAAGCCTTGTTCCACTTCAGTGATGTCCTCATTTATGTGCTTCTTAGAATTTGTGTATTTGGGGAGTCAGATGCTGAAATGGGGCAAAGTCAAAATTTCTTTTGAGTCTTCCAATTAGGTAATGAATAGAGAATATTTATTGAGGAACCAAATGGTCCTCAAAGACAAACTTCCCCAAAGATGGGAAATAAGTGACTTTAACCTGATAGATTTTAAGAACAGCCTGTAATCTAGAACTAATTTTTCATCGTTCTTGAGGCAATACACTTCCAATTTGATGGTCTGTGAATTATGAAGTTCTGAACTTTGACTGCTGGGGACCCAATCTATTCTTGTCCCCATGTGATCCTTTAGGATTGGACCTCAGGTGGTTCTTTTCCTAGACTTGTGTAATATCTCTTCATCCCTGTACTGATCACAATTCAGCTGAGACTCAGATACCAGCTGCACATCTTTCTGTGCAGCTCTCTTCTTTGGGGAATCTGCCTGTTAACTCCAGCTGTGTGGCTCCCCTGGATTCCTGACCCTACTCCCTCAACCCAAGGCTCTCCCAGTCTCCCACCGAGAGCTCTCTTTGCTGAGCTTTGGCCTGGAAACTCCCCAGGCAGTAAGCTGGGGCAGCCAAAAGAATCTCTTTCTTTGTTTTCCATCACTAGGTCACTGTCTTATGCTGTTGATGATCAACATCTGAAAATCATTGTTTCGTATATTTTGTTCATTTTTTAGTTGTTTCGTGAGTGGGAGAAAGAGGGCAAATCTAGTCTCAATTAGTATGTCCTGAGTGGAAATAACCATGTAGACTTTAAATTAGAAAATATTCATCATTTCTGTGTCCATTAAAAATTGCTCATAATTCGAAACATATGCTATCTCTTAGGCTGATGAGCCACTTTACCTTCTTCAGCACAAGGGAAGGGCATTGTCCAGAGAGGTGTCAGAGGGAGTTGGCAAGACTCCTTAATGATATTACAGAGGTCTCTACAAAATTAATGAGCTACAGGTGGATCACTAAGATGGATAGCTCTGTTCTTGAATCTGACTTCTCACATAAATAAAATAAAATCTAGTTTATAAATTAAACTTACTCCATTTTATCAGATTTATTTCTCTTCTCTCTTTTTTAATAGCGGTATGTCTAGGGTTGCCTTTAGGATATGTAATCACTAGCAGATCTGTGAACGTAAATGCAAATGTACCACTTTATTCTAGGACTGTGTTTTGCTTATCCAATCTTAAAAATAAGTCTTGGTTTACATACCACAGACTAGAAGAAATGAGAATAGTATCGAAGAAAATAGATCTGGAGACAACAAAGTCGAATATACTTTGTTTTCTTTAGCTTCTGTGACTTCCACTGGAAGCTTTTGGAAGCTATATTAAACCTCTTTGTGGCAAGAGAATACTATGTGTATATTTAATACAATGAAAACATGAGTGGCACAAATAACATGAACGGGCAGGGCACATTCAGGAAGAAAAGGGCTCCTCATGAACAGGGTGCAGAACTGCACAAAGTGAGGCTTCATGTTGGCTTCTAGCAAAGTTATAAGAAAACAGGAGAACTATTGTGTTGTTGCTTCTTACAGTGACCTTTTTAATTTTCAGTTCATTTTTATTGTATAAGTTTTAGGTATGGAACAGTGAGCTTTTTAAACAAGGCTGCAATTTAGGAAACAGAAAATTCAAATATGAAGAGATAAAGTTAGGAGTCTGTGGACAGGCGTAAAGGTTCAGTATCCTAAAAAGTCACTTATCATATGGCAGTCCTCTCTAATCTCCTTCATTATTCAGCAAATTATCTCTTTATTAACATTTGCTTTTCATTTACTTAGTTTCTGTATTAGTAAGGAGAGTCAAGTCATAGCTTGGTTAAGCTTGATGTTAACCATGATAAAGCTGTTTTCTATTTGTAAGATATAATTACTCTTTTTTAAAAACCTACCTTTTATAGGTTGATTCTTTCATTTTCTTCCTTTCTTTCTCTCTCTTGTTCTTTCACAGTTTATCTGAAGTTCATTCTGTTCCCTAAAACCTATGCCAAATAATCCCACTAATAATGATATGTGCATTTCCCGACTTATACAACATTTAGAGTTCACGTTATCCAATTGAGTATTTGACAGGATAGTACCTTGCTAATCCTTGTGTATTTTAAACATTTAAGTACTGTCAAACTGTTTACAAACTTTCTGAATGCTGACTTCCTATATTTTTCTTCTTTTATATTTTCTCTTCCATTTAACCCACTGCTAAGTCAAGGCCAGATTCTTGATAAAAACTTGTTGTCTTGAAATTAATTCTAAGGATTTAAAGCTGAATAGAACCCTTCTCTTAGAAAACTATGGCCTTAACTCATTTAATAGTTCAGAAAAATAAAACAGGAAATAATTGCTAGTGAAGGGCCACACAAGAAGTTAGGTATGAAGCTAAATTTGGACCTGGGAGTTTCAGACTCAATCCTAAACTCAAAACCAAAGGCCACACAGCTTCCATCTATATAATTAGATTAACAAAGCATTCAGAAAACCAAAGCTGCTCTTGTACTGAAGGAAGGTTTGAGACTGTGTATTCTTTGTAGAAAGTAAAGATAATGGCTCTCATTAAATTGTCCCCATCCCAGTATGCTGGAGATACTGGCAGAGTCAAATTGTTGAAGGGGAGCCTGGGAGAAAAGTCCCCTCTGGCCCCCTGGATGGAAGGAAGGCTCTCCTGCGCTGTGGTGGCTGGTTGTTTGGTTGTATGTAGGCAGCGGAGAGTCATTTCCTCATCTTTATTGCAAATGAAGCTGAACACTCCCTTTTCATTTTTGAAAGGTAATCTGTGTGAGAAGGGAGCCAGTGTGTTTACCCAGTGGGCTTGGAGCCAGCCAAAGGCCGCCTACTTTTCTCTGTCCTTCCCCTCTCTGTTTCCCAATCATCCCTCCTCTAAGATGGCCAGATATGAAAAGTTGCCAATCAGGATGCCAGAACTTCAAAGGGATCCATTGCATGTGCACACAAAGGCTCGCTTGTTCAGCACTTGGACGGAGATGCCAGTGGCTTCCAGGCAGACAGAGAATCTGAGGTTTGTCTTCACTTGACTTCTCCTCTGCGCCATCTGGGTGGTGGAGAAGCCTTTCTCTTCACTTCCACGGCCGAAACCAAGTGAAACTGTGTGTGAAAAGGAGCGCCATTTCAGCCTCATAGCTCACTTCCATTTTTAAATGAACAAATAAGGTCATCTCTGCTTCTGAAATTCATTAAATGATGAGGGTTCCCCATTATTATAAATAGAATTTATTATTCTATTTGCTTTTAATAACCCTGATATACAGGATCACACATTTTAGAAATTAATATAATAGGTATCTACCTGAGGGTCTTATTTTGATGTGTCATCAAGGCACTTTATCAATGTCCCTCTAAAACAGAAATACTCCCCGAATGTTCCACATAAAGCATAAAATTCTTCTTAAAATACTTGAGATTCTACTCAGTATTCATTCTTTGGCAGAAACTTAAAAGAATTCAAATGCCCTGGGAGGATAGTGTTTTTAGCAGGTACTTGATGCTGGTACGAATGTTTCTGATCTGTTTCAGAGCACAGATTTTGATGACAAGTATGGTGGGGTCAGAAGGGGAAGGGCACTTGTGGATGAGAATGAAATCTATCTGAAGGCAGAAAAGGCAAGAGATTTGAAGATGTGGGGTCAGGCTTAAGCAAGGTTGCCAGGGTATGTGTGTATGTGTATGCTTTACTATGTTAAGAAAACTTAGCTGCTTGAGATCTCCAGAACTTAACTCATCTTGCATGTCAGACCCATGGAACATCAATCAACTCCTCTTCTTCTGACCCCAGCACAGCAACCACAGTTCTACTGTCTGCTTCTAGAAGTTTGTTTCTTTTAGACAACTCATATAAAAGAAATCATGCAATACTTGTTTTTCACTGATTGATTTACTTCACTCAAGATAATGTCCAAAGGCACAGTTTTTAAGGAAGCATCATTCTCAGGCTCATGCCAGAGTAGGTTCAGTACCAGAGATTGTCTCCTTAAATTTCCCAACTTTGGAGCTATATTTGCCTTATTCATGTCCTAGGACCTGCTTCTAAGATACTTTCCTCAACTTTCCCCCAAAACTCTTCCTCTTTCCATAGGAGCTGCTGTGGGTGAGGCAATATATGTTGGATAAAGTAAAAAGAAGTGATTCTGTAAGTCTTTAATTTTAGGTAACTCTAGATCATCATTTCACCTTGGAAATAGAACTAATATTTGCTATTTTAACTGTCAAGAATGGTGAAAAGTCTGACATTTTATTCTACTAAACTGCCCTAAACTGAAAAAAATATATATCATGTTATGGCTTCATGGATGCTGAAAGAAGTCAGGTAATTCCTGGATCAGAAACCAGAGGCTTTATTATTCCAATGGAGGTTTTAGCCATTTGTCAGCTTTTGTGTTGGTCCTTTGAACTCCAGCTCCCTTGGGTGACAGGAAAAGGTCAGATGGTACAGGCAGTGGGTTGCAATACAGGAAATAAACCTCAAAATTAAGGAACTATTTTATAGTGGATAAGTAAGAATGCTGGTCATCACTCTGGAGAGAAACAGCTCTGGTATGTTACATAGTAAGCATGCTTGCTCTTTATTCCAGAAGGATCCCTTCTATATTTGCTTCCAGAATTTGTTTTTATGTGAGAGTGAAACAAACCCTTCTCTTGTTTAACACTCTGTTATACTGAGAGGCTTTGTTTATATACAGCCAAACTGAATTGTAATTAAGACAGACCTTGAGGGAGGGTGGAATACTAGAACTGAACAAAATGTGGCTGGCTTAGCGGTGAAAAGATGTTTGGGTAGTGAGAACTCAAAAGAGTGTAGGCGGGACAACTAATAACTAGCATTAGAGGATAGGAAAATATCTGGAAGGCTTATCCTCCATTGTCCTTTGAGGGAAATATCACATAGGAATTGCAGCTAAAGCATAGGGTAAATAGTAGAAAACATCAGAATGTGGGTATATTTTTTGGGGTACTTACTGCCATTTTCAGCAAAGCCCTTCAGGAGTGAGAGATGACCTCAAATTATAGTAGGTCAGACTTCAAGTAGAGACAGGAAACACCTCTTTTGTTAGAAAGGTGATGTCTGTGAGAAGTGTGTGGTATAAATTGCTGATGAGTCCTGCAATTTGAGGTGTGAAGATCTGAGAAAGTCCCCTTTTCTGCTAGTTCCAGTTAGAGCAATTTCAAGTGATGGGAGCAGTGTGGTTCTCCTTAGCTGGAGTAAACATTGTGCCTACAAACTCTTGCCTGCAGCCAGAGTTCTCTGTAGATAATGGGAACTAGATCAAAAATATGAGTTTAGGTTTTTATTTTCCCATTCTAAGCCTATTTTGTGAAATGATCCCCAACCAGTCTGCTCATTTGAGAAGTCGATAATGAAGTAAAAGGGTTGTCAGGATGTAAAGGGAAATATAGATAAGATATTGGTTATTTTGTATGTGGAAGTAACTGGAAACAAATCTATTAAAAGCCTACTAAGATTCGAGAAATGGTTTTGGCAAAGAGATTCCAAACTTAATCTACAGTACCTTGTGAGTGACAAACCCTGTCAATGAATCTTGGGTCCCAGTTGGAATTGGGGTGTGAAAGCTCCAGGACCTACTTCAGTGTCCATAGATAATTGTGAATATGGGGAAATACCCCAGGCAAATGACCAAGGAAAACGAATAAGTGTTTTTACAGGAAGTGGAGCCAGAGACTATAGAGGGACCAACCGTGGAATTTCTTCCAGAGCCAGGACTAGGCATCTTCTCAATGTTGCCCAGCTGGATTTCATAATTGCTCAGGCCAGTAAGCATGGTGTGTTTGCCATTCCATACAGGAGGTTTTATTATGGTTGTATTATTCCTTTTCTGGCAGATTATATCAAATATGCTGAGAGCAGGATTCTCTTAGTTCATAGGTCACCAGACTATGAAGAACAGAATCTGGACTAGAGAGAGGGAACTACCAGAGAGTCTGGACTTGGAGCTAGCTGCAGTCACCTAGGGGTTGTCGCACTGGAGAGAAGTGTGTTTTTTTTTGTTGTTGTTGTTGTTGTTGTTTGTTTGTTTTTTGTAGGAAAGTGTGTTCTTTTGTGTACATGGAAGGAGTAGAAAATTCAAAAGCATAGACCATAGCAAAGATCACTGATTGTCTACCAAAAATCCAATTTTATCCTCCTTCTCAATTTTAAAATCCCAAATTTATTTTAAGAATATATTCACTCAGCTCAAGGATTACATTTCTCAGCCTCTCTTGTAACCTTGGTCAGCCATGTGACAAGCTTATGGCAAATGACCTATAAGAGGTAGCATTGTATTATACTTATAGAAAAGAGAAGTTTCAAACTCTTTTTTTGTTTTCAGTCCTGCTTCCTGGAGCATGAATACAATGGCTGAAACTCTAGTTGTCAATTTAGATGGTGAGGATGAGGCTTCTCACTGTACAGATATTGGAATGCAAGGTCCTGGCTATAGGTTAAAACACTGACAATTCAAGTAACTGCTGAATCAGGCCTGGGCTGCCAGAATTCATAGTTCTTTTGTATGACAGAATAACACAGTTTGTGTTTGATCCATTGTTAATTTGTGTTATCTTTTTCATACATATTTGAACCTAATTTTGACAATTGTAAAATTCTATACAAATGTAAGGATATTGTTAACATTGTAAGTCAAGACATCTGTGAGAAACATGGCTTCATTAGTCTTGCTAACAGAAACCAAGTCAAGTTTATTCATTAAAAATAATTTTAACAATGGGGTTGAAGGGTGTTTTTATTCTGATTTAAAGCATGCCGTTCTAACCTAAGCATCCCTGTGGTTCTAAAATCTTAAGTACACGTGGACACAGTACCTTGCCATATTCACAGGGACTTAAAAGGTAATTGCTACATCAAGGATCTTGCTGATGGAACATTAATAGGCTGAATTGTTTGACAATATGGCTCCATCTAGGGTAACACTACTAACTGGACCAAAGGTGGAAAACTAATAATGTAGTCAATACATAGGCTGGTTAGTGTCCTCTGGTTTATATGTTCTGGTATAAAAAGAGGATCATTCAGCATCTCTCTGTCAGCAGTGTGAACTAGGAAAATAAAATAGGTATCAGTAATGGCAGATCAAGCTTAAGGCAGGAGAAGTGGTCAGAGTCAGACTGTGATAGCCACATGTAAGTGGAGTAGAGGATGGCAGAAACCATGAATGGAAAGAGGTTTAGGTGAATAGAGGAAATAGAATAGAAGATGAGGATACTGCCAAATACAGTACAAGAAGAGGAGACAGAGAAGAGATGAGGAGAATACCAAGAGTCTTGTCAGGGGCAGATCTCTGAGCCCCTGTTCCTGAGGTCCTGGTGGCTGTAGAGCAACCAGTTCTTATTCTGAATGCGAGGTAAAACCATGTCCCTGGGCTTCCTGCCTGCTTTATCTCTTGTCCTCCAATCTATTCTCATAATGACACATTATCTAAATCTCTTTTTCCTATCTGAAAGAACCTAATTAGAATGATTGTGATGTAAATCAATATTTATGTACCTCTTGGCTGAAACCATAATGATATTTTTTTATTACTGGGAGCTAATGTACCTAATTTTAAATTATTTGAATTTAATTTTGTAAAAGGTTGAATTGAGGCAATTTGTTATATCAAAACCAATGTGATAGAAGACAGTTACAATAAAGTTATATGGAAGAGAAAGATCAGTTATAGCAAGAACCTAAAAGGACGTAAGAATCTTTTGAGGAAAATAATAATCTACTGCATATTTTCAGACTGGTGATAAGCACTTTTTATGTTAGCAGCCTTCTCAAGTAGATCGTCTTTTCACCCCCACTGTGAAGTTAAGAGCTTGGAGGCTAAAGGTTAAATATTTGCCATGGTGACTGGATTGCAGAGCCAGGATTTGATCTAGGCTCTCTGACCAAATCTACATTCATAACTACTATGCTGTTGTGATTCTCTGCTTACCTTGAAGCATTCTGATCACTCTTCTAATTGATAAGTAGCTCCAAGCTGTGGCAGAGTACAAATGGATAATATCGACAGGGCTTCTCTGAGGAAGCTGGTGGGCCAGGAGCCATTTCACAGGGGACCCAGGAAATATCTTGGACTTAGACCTACCAGGCCAATTGAGGGGTTCTTGAGTCATTCTGCAGGAGAGAAGCAAGTGAGCTTCTTCAGAGAATAATGAGACAATTCTCATTCCACACCCCGTTAGTACCTAGGAGCTTACAGTAAAGTTGAAACTACCATTAACATAGGAGGCTGTAGTGTTCTAGTTACCCACATGGAATCTGAACCTAGGCCATGGGCACTTTCCATGAGTGTGACTCAAGGCAGGTTCATTAAGCTGTCTTCCTGTTTTTCATCTGTAAAGGGAATTTCATTCAAAAAGGATTTCCTAAGACTATTATAAGTATTAAATGATTTAATACAAGTAAAGCTCTTGAAAGAGTGTTGAGCAGATAGGAGAAGCTCAGTAAATGGTGGTATCATTACAGTTATAGTTCTCTAAACCTCTCACTGTCTCCAGCTGTCAGATCCAGTGGGCTGAAGGTTTCAGTGGACATCAGAAGGGCTATCCTTAGGGTGGACGGGAGCAATGAACCTCATCTTTCCTCTTCCAGGCTTGAATGATTGGTACTGTTAATAAAGCTAGACCTGTCACACTTTATCACAATCGTCAATAGCAACAGAAACTAATGTCTCCTACATGTTTAGTAGATTCCAAGCACTTTAAACACTTCACATAAATCATGGGCTTTATAGTGGGTAAGAAAAAAATCAAAATTGTTTTATAGTGTTGAGGGGAAAAAAAGAGAGGCATTTGCTCAATTAGACTGTGTCTGAGCTCTTTGAAACACAAGGAGGTTCTGCTCTATATTTTTATAAATTAGTTGGGAAGAGAGCTGGCCATAAGCACATCTCAGAATGAAAAGCTGAATGAAAGTACAAGTATAGGCATTGGCTCACGACACCCAATTCACATGAAAACGCTGCTGTTTACTGAAAGTATAATGACTGGGTTAATGTGCACCATTTCCTTCCTTTTCTGTTTGCTTCATTAGAGTTTCCAGTTAACTAGTCATTCACCAAAATGAACTCAGCTTGAGGAGTAGGGGATTCCTAGAAATGAGTGTGACCAAGCTAGGCAATGCAAATACATCCAATGTTTCCTCTTACTCTCAGCCTACTAGAGATGAAACAGACATGAGAACCGGGCTTAGATCACACCTTTTGTTGAGTTGAAGACCATTATCGCTTTATTCTATAAATGTTTATAAGTGATCTATTGCTGAATTAATGTTGCATAACAAGTGATTCCAAATTTCAGTGGGTTAGAACAATGGGCATTGATATAGTTCTGGTGTGTAGTGAATCAGTTTAGGCTGGGATTGCTGTGCTCACTCACATTTCTGGAGATTGTCTGACACCTGATTGGGGCTGGCTTTCTCTGGGAAGACTGAAAAGACATGGCTCTCTTTCATGTATCCTTCATTCTCTAGGAGGCTAACCAATCCTGTGCTTATGCTATGGCATAGGTGCAAGAGAGAGGGCAAGACCAATCCTGCAAACAAGACTCCCTTTATAACATCAGTGAACATTTTATTGGCCAGAGTAAGTCATGTGTCTAACCTATGTTCCAGAGGTTGGGAAATGGATTAGATTCTAGTTCTTGAGTTAGAGAAATCCTTGGATACAAGAAAGAGTGATGAATGAAAATAATCCTTGCAATCTCTACAGGTACTTCCTCCACCTCCCTCCTTGAAAACTGTACCCTCAATAACATATTTTTCAAATTTAGTTTTAATTTTAATTAAAATTACTTTAATATATATATAAGAGTCAAATATTCAGTTAGAAATACACATTCCCCTAACAATTCTCTTTTAGCCACTTTTTAAAAAGAATTAAATCTAAATTTCTTTTTTTCCTTAGTATTTTTTAAGTTGTTGATGGACCTTTATTTTCCTATCTATCTATCTATCTATCTATCTACCTACCTACCTATCTACCTATCTATTTATTTATATGCAATGCTGAGAATCAAACCCAGTGCCTCACACATGCTAGGCAAGTGCTCAACCACTGGGCCACAGAACTACCTCCTAGCTATTTCTTTTGATGTTGATATCCAGAACTCTTTTCAATTTTATCATTGCCTATTGACTTCTTAGTAGGCAAGGTAAATGTTTATCTTTTACTGCCCTCACTTTCACTTCACATGAACAACACCCTTGCTCCTGTGTTTTCTACATTGTTTACAAATTTGTTCAGATTGTTTTTTAGTATTTAGATCCTTCACACATAGCAAACACTTCTGATCGTTGATCCATAAAATAAACTGATTATTTTTCCTTTTTTGCACACTTTTTCTTGTTTCTGAAGCTAATTATTGTCTTACTTTTCTTTGTCTGTCCATTAGTATCACTAATTCAGTTTCCATTCTCTTTAAATGGTCTAGTTTCTATCATGTTCATCTCAATTTCATTTCCATAGAGCTATTTCTCTCATCGATGATGACCTAGTCCATCTGGTGTGACTGTCTGGTAACACCCTCATTCTAGAGATAAGTATTTCCTGGACCTGACCTTTTGATGCTTGGATGATTCCCTCTGCTGATAGAATGTTTCCTTTTATACATTCCTAACAAAGATTAGTTAGAAAAACCTTCTAAAAATGAACACAGATTCATAGAGATAGATATTTAAAATTAGCAAAAGCAGAAATTTATAATTTTTTGGCATTGTACGCTGAAGCTTTTATAGATGTTCAAAAAGCATTCTACTTTAGTTTATTAGTAAGAATATTTGCCCCAATATTTTATAATGTAATTGTTTAGATAAGAAAATTCAGAAAAACTATAAAATGAATAGTAGTTGATAGTTGCCTGCATCAACCTAGGTTCTACACGCACAACCAAGGTTTTACATGCACAACCTAGGTTTTACACAAAACTATGTATAATTATATCTATTTTTGCTGTTATTCAAAGTTTAGTGGCTGACACTCTGCAATTTACCTCTAAATATCTCAGCATACATCCCTAAGAATGAGAATAATCAACAACAAAAACAATATTTTTCACACACCTGAGAATATCTAGTGTCAGGTCTACATTCAAATTTTGCCAAAATGTTTTTTATTCTTGTTAAAAACAACAACTTCAAACATCACAGTGTCAAATCTAGGTTCATACACAGCAGTTAATTGGTTGGTATTTTTAGGTTCTTTTAATCTAGAAAAAATTCTCTATTAAAATATTCTAAAATTTCCTCTGGCCAAATGAACTTCTTTTGGCATATAGTTCTATAAGTTTCAACACACATTTGATTCATACAATCATCACCATCACAGGATACAGAATGGTTTCATTACCTAAATATTTCCTTAATGTTCCCTCTTGTAGTAGTCACTCCTTATATCTGCCCAGGATCGCTGATAACCATTGATTCCAGAAACTCTCACCTGTAGGTAACTCCATCCTGCTGTTTTTCACCACATATTGTATAAATGGAATCACATAGTATATAACTTTTTGAAACTGATTTCTTTCACTTGGCACAATATATTTCAACTTCATTCATGTTTTTCTGTGCATTACAAATTAATTTCTTTTAAAATTTTCAAGTAAATGCACCATGATTTTTCTCTACATGTACTCATAGAAGAAAATGTGGGCCATGTCTAGTTTCTAATGATCATGAATAATACTGCCATAAATGTTTGCACATAGATTTTTGTGAGAATATAGTTTTCATTTCTCTAAGCACCTAGGCATGGCTTGATATATCAAATGGTAAGTATATTTTTGTTTTTTTTAAGAAACTCCAAATCATTTGACTTCAGTAGTGTACAACTTTACATCTTTATCAGAAATAGATGAGAGTATTCTTGATAATTGCCATTCTGACTGGACCAAGAAAAAAATCACAGTATAGTTTTAATTCGCATTTCTCTAATTGCTAGAGATGTTGAACATTTTTTTTTTCATATATTTGTTGATCATTTGTATTTCTTCTGTGAAGTACCTGTTCAGTTCCTTTGCCCATTTATTGATTGAGTTATTTGTATTTTTGGTGTTAAGTTTTTTGAGTTCTTTATATGTCCTGGAGATTAATGCTCTATCTGAGGTGCAGGTGACAAAGATTTTTTTCCCATTCTGTAGGCTTTCCCCTCACTTTCTTGATTGTTTCCTTTGCTGTGAAGAAGCTTTTTAGTTTGATACCATCCAATTTATTGATTCTTGATTTTACTTCTTGCACTTTAAGAATCTTGTTGAGGAATCCAGTTCCTAAGCTAACATGATGGAGATTTAGTTCTACTTTTTCTTCTAGTATGCACAGGGTCTCTGGTCTAATGCCTACATCCTTGATCCACTTTGAGTTGAGTTTTGTGCAGGGTGAGAAGGGTCTAATTTCATTTTGTTACATATGAATTTCTAGTTTTCCCAGCACCATTTGTTGAAGAGGCTATCTTTTCTCTAATGTATTTTTATGGTGCCTTTGTCTTGTATGAGATAACTGTATTTATGTGGGTTTGTCTCTGTGTCTTCTATTCTGTTTCATTGGTCTTCATATCTGTTTTGGTGCCAATATTATGTTGAAGAACAGACTCTCATAGGCTTTTTTCCCTGCCATGGAATGGAGCCTGCATGTGAATTTATTTTCCTTTCTGTAGTGGTTTGGATACAAAGTGTCCCCTGAAAGCTCATGTGTGAGACAATGTGAGACTGTTTAGAAGTGAAATGGTCAGATTATGAGAGCTATAAAGTGATCAGTGGATTGATCTATTTGATAAATTAATTTGAATGGAATAACTGGGTGTTAACTTTAGAAGGTGGAAAAGGCTGGAGGAAGTAGATTACTGTGGGGCTGTAACTTTGGGGTTTATTGTTTGTCCTTCACACCTTGCTCTCTGCTTCCTGGCCACCCTGTTAGCTTTCCTCCACCATACCCTTTCACCATGATGCTCTATCTCACCTCAGACCAAAGGAAACGGAGTTGGCCAACCATGGACTTAACCTCTGAAGCCATGAGCCAAAACAAATTTTTCAGCCAAGTTGTTCTTGCTGGGAAATTTGTTCACAGCATGGACAAGCTCACACACTATACTGTACTACTTTAATCCAACTCTCCCTCTAAGGATTTTAGCACTTTAAATGTAATAAGTTCACTTTAGTTGAATTGAGAATCGTTACTTTTGTATTAGAAATATCACAAAGCTATCAATAAATGTTTATTGAACAGATAGATAAATGTCTGGGGTATTCTCCCCTCACCCCACCTGCTTTGAGTGATTTAGTATGTCAAGATGTACCTGCAGGGTACAATCAGTGAGGATGGACATTGGACCCCTTTAGAGTCACCCAGTGTCAATCAGATAGGTTTTACATCTGGGAGCACAGTCGCAGAGAAGTTACCCAAGACTGATGTACTGAAACTAGAAAAACGGAAAAAATACTTCTCAAAACAGATGCCAAAGAAAAATATTTCATAATTCATTTTTTTGCAGATGTCAGAGTGAATGGAGTAAGCAAATAGGAATAGAGGAAGCATGTGCTTTGTTCTAAGATTCTCAGCATCAGATCAGTCTGGGATAAAATCATTGGCAACAGATGTTCATTTCTGAGAGCTTAAAAGTTTGAATAAAGCTGGCTTTTTTCATCAACATAGTCTAGACTCTCTCTCTCTCTTCTTTACCCCATTGTCTTGACAATCCCTGACCATTTGAAAAGAAAAAGATAGTTAGAAAAAGAAAATGAAATTTAAGAATAGACAGTGAAAGGATGCAACTAGGAAAAATATGCTTGTAACTAAGCATACACATTTCTAGAAGTACTTCACTAAAAGGAAAAACGATTCTATAAATAGTAGTTGTTGAATTTTTTGATTACTTCATTCTCCATAATAGAAATTATGTTGAAAACCTTAGCAGTAAAATCTTGTGAATTTAATCACTTGTGATTTATCTCATTTGATGTTAAACTATTTTCATAAAATTTTCTTTGCTTTCCTTAAAATTTTCCTTGGGGGGCTGGAGTCACCTTAGTGGTAGGGACACTTGCCTAGGCTGTATGAGGTTTGATTCCCATCACTGCCCCCCCCCCCAAAAAAAAAAAGAAGTTGCACTTGTCCAGAAGAAATCAGTAAACTCGAGACTAGAAAGAAAGAATTGCAACTTTTATTGTGGTTTGCCTTCGCAAGCAATAAAAGCCATTGCTTTTCCTCCTTTGAATAAGGGAAATGAGATGAGTTTGGCTGAGAATGGGGAAAGATTTGTGGGTAAGAGAGGAGAAGGGGAAGGGCACAAGGAACACTTCATTTTATTCTTTTTGGTCAAAACAGGGCAGATGCACAAGTATCATCAGTGATATGGTTTCCTGAGCTTTGAAAACAGACATTGGTGACTTCTGGTGGATGCCAAACAGCAGAAGACTGGAGTGCTGGCATGTTCTCCAATTATGTGGTCCACCCATTCATTCCCAGAAAGGGGAAAGTGTCTGCAGTTCCTTCTAGAATCTTGTCTGCATCCCCAACTTCTTCTCTATTGCCAGATAATCCTTCTGTTTCATTGCTTTGAAGGTTAAATAGGATTTCACCGTATATACAGAAGGGTAAAGGGGAATGATGAGTGGTTATGGTAGGGTGGAACATCAGGTGTACATACAGAGGCCTCTGATAAATCAGGTTTGATAGACTGGAATTTGCAAGAGAAGATAGCATGGATTATTATTTTCTATGAAGGCCAAAGAAAAGATTTCATAGGCTATAACCATTTCTAGGAATTTTTTTTTAGTGTCAGTAATCTCGCAACATTGCTCCAGGAATTCTTTCTTCATGCAACATGTTTATATTGGATTCATATAGTGTGTAAGTGTTTTAGTCAGATTTTTTGCTGCTGTGACTGAAAGACCCTACCAGAAAAACTGTAGAGGAAATAAGTTTATTTAGGGGCTCACAGTTTCACCCCATCCATAGACAGCCGAGTCCATTTCCAGGGGATTGAGGGGAGGCTGAACATGGCCGAAGACTGTGGCAGAGAAAAGTGGCTCACATGATTATCAGGAGATAGAGAGATCTCTGCTTGCCTAACACAAATATATATCCCAAATCCATGCCCACAATGCCTTGCCTCCTCCAGCCACACCTCACCTGCCTTCACTTACTACTCAATCCCATCAAGTGATTAATTCACTGATTGGGTTTAGGCTCTCATAACCCAATCATTCTTCTCTGAATCTTCTTGCATTGTCTCACACATGAGCTTTTGGGGAACACTAAACATTCAAACCATAATAGCAAGCTTTATACAAATATCTTTATTATGAGATTTGGTATTAGCAAGATTCTGTGAGATTATGGAAATAATAGAAGGGTACTTAACATGCTGATTTCTCTTGATCTGTATACTATGAACTGTCTATAAACTGAGAAGTCAGATTAATTCATTTTTTAAAATCCCTTATTTAGTTTTCTATACTATAGTACATCTACTAAAACATATAGAAATCTTGATTATTTCCCATTAGTCCACCACAGAGCATAGTGAAAGAATGAAGTGTTTTTTTGCTGCCTGCCAATCTTTTCTAGCTGGTCATTTTTTAAAATGTGAAATAATCTTTAGCCATTTCTCTTTCTGTATATATTTTTAGCAACCATCCTATTTAATGTATCATTGAATTGCACTTATTTACTAAATTGTTCTTCAGCTTTTCTGTCTCTAACACTTTTTTCCTCAAAACTATATTTCTCAAAACTACTCAAAAAGGTCAACATTATTCATTCAGATAGACAGACCTGTTTTTCAGCTAAAGGAAACAGAAAGAGGAGTTATGACTTTTCAAAAGAAGAAGGCAACATTATTTTAAAGTAAATAATATGACTATACACTAAAAATTTAACTGAAAAGTAATCAGAATTAGTAACAATTCATTAAAGTAGTCAGATACAAAATAAATGTGTAAAATAAAATAAAATTCCATATTTTCATGTACTCCAGGCTGAAGGACAGATCTCCTGCTCACACACCCAGTGAAAATGATTCCATCACTTTCTGAATTTCCCCAAATGCCTCACAGAATCCTGGAAGAGAGGTTAAGCACATGTCTTGACAGCTGCTAGTTCTTTCTTATTCTTGGCTAAGCATATTTACCTCAGATATAACCTGATCTTCAGTGGTCTTCCCCTGCCTGGAGCATCACTTTTGGTGACTTTGTCTTTGAGCCATTTTTGCCCCTTGATGCTGAAATCTCAAGTATCGCTACTTAGGAAGAGGAGTTAGGTATGAAAAAAAAAAAAAAAAGAAAGAAAGAAAGCCTATTGGAATGGTTTTTCCAGAATGAAGGAATAACCCTCTTCCTCCCCCATTGTTGAAGAATATTTTATTCCTATAATAGAAAAGCTTCAAAAACATTCACTTCAGGATTCTCTGAATACTTCACATTCTCTTGTCCCTGAGGAAATAGTTAACCTCCATGAGAAGGAGGCATTAGCAAAGGGCAAAAATAAAGTCCTGAGATTCAGAACCAAAAATGAGCAATCCACAAATGGCTGACATCTATTTGTCCCAGCTCTCTGTCTCTGTGCCAAGCATAATGTGTATGGATTCTGCATCTGCTTTCTGTGTACGTGCCAATGTTACAAAGAGAACTGAAGAGGGAGTTTTGTGAACTTGCTTACTTCTACATCTTTGAGGCTCAGGTGTCCAGAGACTCCGAAGCATACTTTCTTAAGATGTTTTGAAGATAAGTGAGGGATCTCACAATACAGTTTTCTCTCCTCTCCTCCAAGTATATTTCTTGGAGAGATGTACTTATTCCTATTCCGAGATCCCATCTTACTCTAAAGAGAGAGGGTCTTCAGGAGAATGGAGAAGCTATGAAGTGACTATGTCATATCTCAGGGGAACTGAGCTGGGGGAGGTGACGGGTCTAACAATGGGGCCACTGCAGGCCTTCCTGTTGTGTCTTTCTGAGGCTGGATGAAGAAAGATTGTTTTCTTTTAACTTTTGTCCTCATTGAGGATGAAAGGACATCACCACATTGCTTTTGAGTTTGGTAATGTTGGAGTAAGGTTGTCTTTTGGTAACAGATAATACTTTGCTTTTATACTTTTCTAGTTTTCCTGTAATATGGGCAAAATGAAGGCGATTCATTAACAATTTGTGCTACCAGTCCTGCTATCCTTGCTGCACTTATGCCCTTTCATGAACAAAATGGGCATCCTGTAACCCTGTTGCCTGGCAGGCTGGAGGAGGGTTTCTCTACTCGGGGTCAGTTGATTATTGTTCTGTTAGCTACCTTATGAAGGGAGGTGTCTCAGTCTCTAAGGAGCAGAGCCAATTCCTAGACCACTCAGAAGCCAATCTAGGAGGAGGACAGTATAATCTGGCTGCCTTACTCTGTTTCAGGTCCCATGACTAGAGGCGAGGGGAAAAGGGTACGAAAGAGAAGTAATTATTAATATAATGTTTGTTTAGGAAAGGAAACATTCCCCTTCAAAATTAAGAGTTTCCGTCATTTTTCAAAAGCACATAAAAAAATTGTAGAACTGGTAATCCAGTCCCTAGGTCTGACACCTGAGCAGATGCCCTAGAGAAAGAATATGGCCTCCTTTCCTCACTGAATTTGCCGTGAGAATGAGTGGACAACCCAGTATTCTGTCAGATGGCCTCCAGAACTAGTCCTTAAAAGGGATATATAGGAGGAATACAAATAGTAGGAAAGTTGTGGACAATTACCAAGGGTGAGGAATTGTGTCATTAGAATTTACCTGTTACCTATCTGATCTATATGACTGTTCTTTGAAATGAATGCAGGTTATATGTTGTCATGTTTTTCAACAATTCTTTCACAAAGTTGCTAAGCTTTACACATCCATATTAATTGTTGTGGCTTGGATGTGCCTTGCCTGCAGGGTTTCTCAGTGTGGTGGTGTAGAGATAGCGTGAAACCTTTAAATGGTGGTTCCTGGTGGGGGTCTTCAGGTAACTAAAGGCCCCAGCCCTTGGAAGAGATTCTGGTAGCTTTGTGAGAGCAGATTGTTTTAAGAGTGAGGCAGACCCCTGAATCCTGTCTGGCTTCCTGTTTTGTGAAGTGATGTCTTCATGTTATATATACTCCTGCCATTTGTCACAAGGTCCTCATCAGAGCCAAACTGATGTCAGCACCATGCTGGTGAATCTTCAGAACCGTGAGCTAAATCTCTTTTTTGAGTCAGGCATGGTGGCACACACCTGTAATTGTAGCTGCTCAAGAGGCTGAGAAGGAGGATTTCAAGTTTGAGGCCAGCCTCAGCAACTTAGAAAAACCCTTTCTTGGCGGGGGAGGGAGTAACCTTTTTTTTTTTTTTTAACAAAGTTAAGCTGCATCAGTCACTTTGTTATAGTAACAAAAAGCACTAAAACAGCAATTATATCAAGTAAACTTAGCTAGTTAGCAAATAATACCACACCATTAAGAACAGTAGTATGTAACTAAGATCAGAGTTAAAGGTGGATTTGGGAAATCATAAGCAATTTGCCAGATTAATGCTTAGGATGAAACGTCTACTTTTACAAATTTCACTTTTGCCAACCCTGCTAAATATTAAGTACTGCATTAACATTGTGAATAGCTCTCATATCATTGGGCCACTTGCATGGGTGAAAGATAGATTTTTCACATGAATTAGACTTCCAAATGAGGCAAGATTTTTATGTAAATATTTCCACATACAATTTCACCTTTTTGTAAAATAAAAAAATGTTTGGTAGGAAAAAATGTAAAGAATATATTGATAATAATATAAGTGAAATGAAATATATTTTAATATGCTAAAGAAAAATTAATCTGAGGACAAAATGATGAGATGTTTTCTCAAAATACCAGTGAAGAGTAATTTATAGTTGTTTTTTTTCTTTGAATGCCATAGTTAGAATATTATGCAAAGATGAAGATACAGGGAGGCAAACTGAAGAGGTAATTTTATATACATCAAGAGAGGTGAAGAGTGACCCTTGTCGAAAACCCAGTGAAATTTGTCATACTACTTAAAGAAGTAATACCATTTTTGGTATGGCTTGACCTAGACTGTTAAGACATAAATACTGAAATATGTTTGTATTTTAGTTTTGATAAATTAATTTAAAACAAATTGGAGATGCCAATATTGTCTCAGCTCTTCTGAGAATTGGTTCTTTAGAGTACTCTCCCTGTTAATGAATCAGTTATTTTTTCAAAACAGCAGCACATTTGAAAATCAGCCCTAATAAGTGGCAGTGGAGTCACACTGTCTGGCAAAAATTAAAAAGAGCAGCGTTTTGGGAACTGACATTTTGTGGTTCAGCCTGTCTTTTAAGTCTCACCGGAAGTTAATTATAATGGGCTGGCTTTTTTTTTTTTTCTTTTAAAGTTTATTTTATCTTCTTTCAGTTTACTCACTTGGTGGCATATGCCAGAAAATTCCTCAATCCATGGTACTAATGGAAAAACAACTCTTCAATCTGGGCAGAAAGCTCAGACATTCCAGATATCTCTTTTTAGTTGGATTAAAGGGTTTGCAATCTAAATATCTAGATGTGGAAGAAATGTGAGGAATTTCAAGGTTTCCAACCTTAAAACCATAAACAGGAGAGTTGGCCATGCCAAGCTCATTTCTCTAAATTCTTTTGGAGCTCAAAGGGTGTGGGCAAGACTAGGATGCCCACGGGCAATACCCAGGGGTTATATATACATAATCTGAGTGTATCCTTATTTTAGAAGCTTGTATATTAGTTCATATCCTGATTCCTTTAGGGAACTTTAGTTTGCTTTGATCATTAAGTTTCAGGGTTGATGATATTTTTCCTGGTTAGCCAAGTACTTAGACTTCTGCCCTTCAAAGATAATACTTCTGGTAGTGATTGCTATCTCTCTGTGTGGGTAGATTGCCAGCAGTTCTTTCACATTGTGCACCTTGGGTGTTTGTTTTGATGTGGCTGCAGATGATATTTGCAGTTGTTGTCATGTTCATATAGAGGTTAGTAGAGACTTTTTTCAAAACAGAACAGTCTCTGTATTGAAGCAGTTTGCATACGAATTGTTGTACCTATAAACACAGCACATTTGAGACATCTCTAATGCTTCTGTGAAAGCGTTCTTTTTCTTTCCCTTTTCTCATTCAGCAGTGGTGCCACATGAAAAATGCTGATTGGATAATAAAATTGGTAATGCACTGGGGACATATCTGAGTGGGGCCCAATTTAGCAAAGCACCCTTCCTTTGCCTCGTCCCCCATCAGAGACAGCCAGGCTGGGCAGAGTGATCACTGAATTTTCCTTCTACTTCAGTGACTGATCCTGGCATGAAGGCTGGATGGGTTTAGGGAGAGGGGAGTCAGGGACCCTGGAAAATGTCCTAGCTTGAAGGAGAATCAGCAGAAGTCAGCAGGGAGGGCAATTTTCAGGGAAAATCAGAGTAAAAACAAGCTGGTCCAGTTTTAAGAACTAAGGGGAAAACTTTCAAGCAGGCGACGGTCAAGCCAAATGGATTGCTTTAAGAAGTTATGAAAACGGTTGTAATGTGGAAACTGATTCCAGAATCAAAGTCAATCTGGGAACACTTGATCGAGATTTCTGAATTTAATCATTTTCATCTGCAACAACAAATGTTCAAACCACATAGAAGCATTGGTTTCACATATTTTAACAGGTTTTTTCCTTTCTACATATTCGTACATTATTTTCTCCACTCATTTTATGTTGCACTGTAACTGTGTTTCCAGTTCACCATCCACTCAGCTCTTAAGAGTCATAGGAGATCAGTGTGTGGGGAGGGCAAGGGTTTGGGTTTCAGGTTAGACCCTGAGTTTCCATTTCTGCTTTTATAATTACTGTGCAGCCTAGGACAAGCTGCCTTAGATCTCTGAATCTCAGTTTCCTTGTCTTTAAAATGTGGTGGTATCTCTAAAGGAGAAATTAAAGCTGTTTTCACTGTCATGATTATTGTTTAAAGGTGAGGTTAAGCTGATATAGACAAATATTTAGTGAGATTTTATAACAGATTAAAGAGAATGAAATGAAATCTAAGGGCTCAAAATGGAGCAAAGGTATGCTGCTTAAAATAAAGTCAGACTAGTACACAAATTTTACAACTATATCTCATATTATGCCATATATTTTTCACTCTCAAGTTCAATTGCATTCTAATAAATTAAATAATGAATCCCTTCAGAGTATAGTGAAGTTTTCCAAAAGTTATTAATATAAAAGTAACTAATATGGAGGTAAATTATGTGCTCCATTCATCATGAGCTTGGAAATCATCTGAGCTCTGAAGGACCTCTTAGTTTGTTTTTTTTTTTTTTTTTTCTGTGTGTATGCACCTGCCTACATCATACCTGGAGGTAATGGGGAGAAAAATTGGTCATTTTCATTCATTTATGCTAGAACCTTATTTTAAAAAAGCGTATAGTTCCAAAGCACTTGTAAAAGTATAAAAGTACATCATTTGTTGGAAGTATGGTTTTATTTCTTACTTTTGAGTACATATCCCAAGAAATTGAAATCAGAATCTCTAAGAGATAACCTGCATTCCCATGTTTATTGCAGAATTGTTCACAACAGCCAAGAGATATGGAACTTAGTGTCTAGATAAATGAGTAAAGAAAACGTGATATACACATACAACGGAATAGTCAACATTAGAAAAAAAATGTGCCATTTGTGACAACAGGGATGAACCTGGAAGACATTATTATGCTAAGTGAAATATGCCAGACATAGAAAGACAAATACTGCATGATTCCGCTTACATAAAAGATCTTCAATAGTCAAACTCATAAAAGCAGAGAGTATAATAGTGATTGCCAGGGGCCGAGGAGTGGTGGAGGAAATGGGGGGTAGCTCTTCAGTGGATATGAGTTTTCAACTATGCTACATGAATAAGTTCCTGAGGTCTGCTGTACACAGTAATGCCTATAGCTAACAACATGGTATTGTGCACTTCAAAATCTGTTGCAAGATTAGATATCATGTTAAGTGTTCTTACCACAAAAACAGTTGGACACAAGGAAACTCTGAAAGGTGCTGGATATGTCTGTTACCTCAATTGTCATGATGGTAACAAGAATGTTTGCATGTGTTCAAACTCATTAAATTGTACATTAAGTACATGCAGTTCTTTATGTGTGCACTCTACTAAATAAAGCTGTTAATTTAAATTCTGTGTTCACCAATCACTTTGTGAGGTCATTTACTTTTTAAAACACTCAAAAGTCATTGCAACCTACATACCTGGTTCTTTTGTACTGTTTTGAAATCAGCATTTGCTTGCTGACACATGTTTCTACCACATTCTTTGCTTCCCCAATAAGCAAGTTCAGACCGAGAAGGCGAAAGTCCAGTGGAAAGTACCGGAACTGAGGGAAGAATATTTGCCTAACTACCCATATACTGAGTGCTTTCTTGGAATGTGCTGTGTGTATAAGATAATATCTTACCCACACATGTAACTTTTGCCTGTCTGTAACCCAAATCTGAGTTCTACAAGGAAATCA
This sequence comes from Marmota flaviventris, assembly GCF_047511675.1. Classification (NCBI taxonomy): domain Eukaryota; kingdom Metazoa; phylum Chordata; class Mammalia; order Rodentia; family Sciuridae; genus Marmota; species Marmota flaviventris. The sequence continues at coordinate 77,301,446 of NC_092498.1, forward strand.
CAAAACCCCAAACAATGTTCTCTCAAGTTAGATCAGATTTGTTCTTTTAAAAAAATTGTCAGGCTTGTTTTAAAAATTATAAACTGTCCCATAATGAGCATCTTACCATCTGTGGAATTTAGCTTTGTAAGGTAGTGAAGGTAGTGAATGTCTTATTCATAAGAAAAGGAATTTAAGGGTGACAGCTATAGAAATTAAAGTACATTTTGTGGTGTTTCTAATGTTTATGGAACTTTCCTTCCTTTCATTTCTCAATAGCTTTCATGACTATCCTGAAAGGAATCTTCTTTTGCTGCCTGTGACCTATCAGTTGACCAAGCATGTGCTCTAAAGCACATTGTACTTGAACAGCTTAGTACATTTGATCCAATTAGCCATTTTCTCCGTAGAAATTCCTGTCCTTGGCTCTTATGATAGCACTTTGGTGTACCTCTTCTACTGTTCTGACTACTTCTTTTCAGCATCTGTTACTCCTTTTTAAAACTTACTTCTTTATCATTGTTTTTCCCTGGGACTCTATTTTAACCCAATTTAAAAATTTTTTTAAAGTTTCTATGTATGTTCCCTGGACAGTGTTACTAAGCCATGAAGGAAAGAAGTCCCAAAATTCATTCTCCAGCTTTCTCCCTGTGTGTATGCCGTGGACAACTAAGCCAATGTTTTGTAGACATTTTTAAAGTGTCCAAAATACAACACACACTCTTACTTTCTTCTATCACCACCCTTAGACTTGTTTCTCTTCCATGTTTTCTATCTCACAGCATCCACCATTCATCCTAGAGCCCACAGAAATCTTTGACTTTGTGCTGGGCCAGACTCCTTTCCCTCCAGGAGCTTTGCACCTTTCCTTCTCAGGTGTTCCTTTAGTTAGTTAATTCCTATGCATCCTGCTCATCTCAAGTAAAGTATTTATTCCTCTTTGATGTTCTCTCAGGTTGATTTTTCTACAAGCTATTTCAAAATAGATTTTTTTTCTTCACAGAATTTATTGTTGTCTGAAGCAATATACATATTTGAGTAATTATTAAACAAATGACTATATCACTCACTTCCCTACTCTTATCCAAGGGCATGGGAGTCATATTTATTTTGGTTTGCTATTTTGTTCTTGGCAAGATGAACAGTCCCTAACGCATGGAATGCTCTCAGTAAATCTCTTGGATGTTAAATGAGTGAATCCTTGGTGTTTCCTGATGGCTTTCAAATTCAACCAGTCACTATATGCTTTTGCTTCTATCTAATCACATATCTGATAAATCTGCTCTATTATCATCATCCCGGGACATTCCTTGGAGAAGGTCCTCAGCATGCCTTGCATGCCCTCAGCCTTGACTCTACCCACCAGATTTTCAGTTTAGACACAAACTTTCTTGTTCTGGAGTCTTTAAACACTCCCACATTTCTCAAGTAATAAATCTAAAGTTCTTAGACCAGTTTACAGGGTTTTCAACAACTTGACTTCAACCTCTTTTCCAATATTATCTCTCTACTTTATTCATTCCATGATTTAGTAATGGCAGAAGTCTCATGTGCCCTGAACACATCACATTCTTTTATTTTCTGCAATATAACCCCTCTGCTGTTTTGAACTCCTCTGCCATCTGTGTCTTGAACTATAGCATTTATGTGAATCTCACACTTTTAAATCAAACCCTTAACTCGGCAGGCTATTACAACCATTAGCCTCTAAGTACAATTGGCCAATGATGAACAAAGTCATAATATGATGGTAAGAACTCTTTCTCTGACTTTAGACTCTGTCTTCTTTCCAGCTAAGGATATTCTGGTTACAGTTGCTAGGATTTTGCTCCCAATCATGTTTTATTGCCCTCAGTCTCTCCTTTCAACCTTCAGTCATCTTTCCTGGATCACCCACCTCTTGGGTCCTGCTTCAACCATGGTCATGGGAAACGTCTTCTTATCACACATGCTGATTTTATTTGTGAGCTAAAACCCAGAGTGATTCCATTTTCTTGCCTTTTTACTGTACTGCTAATAATGGAGGGCACTTCTAGATTGATTGCTAATATATTTCACAACTTTTGAAGAAATTATATTTGAGGAGCTGGGTTATAACCTGAGTAACCATCCTGCTACTCTCAAAGTTCTTCATCTTGGTTTGATACACAAAATCTCATTTGAAAATTGAGGCCAGCTGTAAGTTCCACCTCCTTCAAACATTATTTTCAAGTGGATCTTATCAGATTCTCAGCCGAAACATTACTCCTGTCAGACTTCTTGGTAAACCAGTTTATTAAAATGATTCATGCACCTAAAACAAGAAATGGAAAGCCTAAATTGAAAAGATATCTCAAAATTGATGCATAAATGATCCAAGAGCGATTTGCTTTTGAAGTTCTAATAATGGATTATTTGTTGGTATTAGAAATCTCAAATTTACTTTTTCCAATACATTCTCTGACATTGTTTCACTAAAATATTATTAATGGTCCTACAATATGCTACAATATATGATTTATGAGGAGCTACAAGTCTGATTAATTAATTAGACAATTTACATATGCAGCTACTACAAAAACAGATTCTAGATCTCTTGAAGAATCAGGATAGGAAAAAGAGGTATTTCATGTTCAGTGAGGCTATTTCTGCCACTCATGGTTTGAAGTGGATCCTCTTCAAGGAATTTAGCTGAATGGAATTTGAACAGACTCTAATATGGTATAATAAGGTGAAATATCTTGACCTTCTGTATTTATAGTCATATTAGTCTGTAGTCTATTTATCACATTCTATTTCCTATTCTATCAATCTTATTTCCACTCCTTTATAAAAAAAACAAAAACAGAAAAATCATCTATTTATGTTGATTATAAAACAAAAGAAAACCCTTTGTTCAGGAGGAGCACAGCTTTCCTTTATGCTGAATTCCCAGAGACATATTTCCTTTGTGTCATTTTTACAAAAAAATAGTATAATATACATACATATATATATATATATATATATATATATATATATATATATATAGTATAATATACATAAAGTACAAATGTAATCTATAATTTTCCTCTAATAGGGTATAAAAGTGGTAATAGTCATGTGGCTGTATTTATGATGTCCTTTAAAGTAGAATTCATAAAAGAAATTCTATAAGAAATCACAAGTAGAGTCCATATGTGTGATTCTGAAGAACTAGAAAGAAGCAAGAAATTTAAAATTTATTGAATTTCTTCACAAAAAAGTGGAAGTTTCCAAAGGTTTTTAGGAAACATGTTTACAGAAAAATTATATGGAACACACAGGGGTTTTGAGATTTAAATGCTTTTATTTTTTTTCACTTTCCACATTTTTTTATTGGTACATTACTTGTACATAATGATGGTATTTGTTGTTATGTATTCGTACGTATACGTCATAACAATATAATTTGGCCAATATCATTCTCCAATATTTCTACTGTCCCTCCCCAGCTCCCACCCTTGGTCCCTTTCCACTACTGATCTCCCTTTGGTTTTCATAAGACACACACCCACTTTCTTTTCCTTTTTTCTCCCTACTTCCCAGTGTAAGTGCATTTAAAAGCTAAGATAGCAAATTGATATAGCTAATTACATAAAGACTATTGGAGACAATGTAAACATATAAAGATGTCATGCCATCACAAAATCATAGGTGATCTGTGAATAATTTACAGTAATAAGTTGAACACCAATAGAATTTTTTTCTGTATCACAATAATTTGTTATCTGTATAGATTACTCATATATATTAATCTAGTTAAACAAAGTAGACAAGTTTTTCTTTTCAATATATTTTTGCATCTTTTTAAAACTATATCTTAGTTTTTTTTTTAATTAGTACATATTTTTTGCATCAACTATCCTTCAGGATCCAATCAAAGCCCCATCACCTTGTAACTTTCTTTTCTTTCTTTATTTATATGTGTATAGTCTATATTGCACAACATATATAATTATCCAGGTTTATGCTTGATGTTTTTGTATAATTTGCATGGTTATTTTTTTTATTTGGAAAAGTATTCTAAAATAATAGAATTAAATAAAACAAGGTTTTCTAACATTTATCTTCATAATTGAAGATAGAACTTAAGGCCAAGACTCATGTATGCTGACTACCTAGTAATCTTTTCTTCTTACATAAATATATGATGACTTCAGTCAAAGTTAAATGAGCCTTGAAGAGTCATGTCAAGTTAGTAGAATTTTATTGAGACATTGAATTTTTTAATTTTAGCCCTGTTGAAAAATATCTATGCTTGGGTTTATTTATGTGCAAAATCATTTCATTGGTATTTTTCACTGTTTCAGAAATATAAGGTGTATCTTCTTATTTATTATTTATGTAATAAGTAAGTATATTAAATAATCTTGTTATTAATTTAATTATTATATTAAATATATAATATATAATCATATTAAGTATTGTAAGGTATTATGTAATATATAATAATGTATAAATAATTATATTAAATATATTGATGTGATTATTATAATATATATTACATATTTAATATAATAATTAAAATTTTATATTTTCTAATTCTCATAACGTAATTGTATTATTTATATATTATTATCTATATTAGTAAAAAGCATCATTTGATTCATTCTTTTTACTAAACACATAGATAGAATATCACTGTATTTGTATTGATGTTTTCTACTAGTCAATATTTCTTATAACTCTTTAGTTATTTAAAATATTTACTATATGGTTGTAAGTTATACTATTTTGTTGTAAGTCCTTGTACTTCTTGATTCTTATGTCCCAGATTACACAGCTTTTCCAATGGGACATCACTACTTCTATTAAGATTCTCCCTCTCTGTCCTGGAATTTAGCTCATCATTGAATTTACAGTTATGTGTAATGAACAAGCTAACTGTTCTAGCATGGAAACATGAAACCTCATTTGTGATAATAGGATTTGACTTGTCTTCTTTCTCTCACTTTTAATAATGTCATAATGTTGATGCATCTGAATGTAATTAGCATAAACAGTCTTAAGAAATGCTTTACTGTACCAGAAAATGTGGATTAGAATTTAAATTATTATTGTTTTTCCAGTCATTGACTTTTGGGACAAGGCCAAATGGGTTTCTGGTTCTTGGACTGTGCTAACCAATATAACTATGGGCATATGTCTTCAAGATTAATTTTATGACTAGATTTTCTTGTCTTCATGGCAGTAGCCTTTTCCTCCCAATGTCTATTGGAATGGATAAATTGTTTGGGAGGGGGGAACAATAGAAGCTAAAAACTCAAAGGTGGCAAGTGAAAAAAATCCCTTTCCTCCTAATTTCTTTTTCTTCTTCTCCCCCCTCCCCACCCACTACTGTGTTTTTTATCCTGGAGAAGCAGGGGGAAAGGGGAACATTCCATTTGCCCTGTTTCTCCTCCCTTTAGATAGTGGGAAATTGAGTCACGAGTCAATACTTCATTTTTCTACTCAGGAATTATTCATGTGAAGTGGAAAGTAAGAAACAAAAAAGAGGCTGGCTTAAATATCTTAATAACCATTGTATTTGACTCAAACTCTATCATAGCTGTATAGACAAAGACACTGATTAACAGGATTCTTATATGGAAGTAATTACTTAGGGCAGATCCTTGTTTGGGAGAACCAGTCCTCAAAGTCTGTGGCACCTCAGAAAGCCTCTGAGATAAATAGGTGACAGGCGATGGTTTCACTGTAACTAGTTGAGTTCTAGGGTGAGGTTGAGGACTACAATTGGACTTCCTCCTGCTATGCGAAACACCTCTCACTAGTTCCTGTCTTAGCTAAGAGATGAATATGATGTTTATGGGTTGGACTAAATTAGGTCATAAGTTAAATCTTGAGGTTTAGTAGTTACTATCTGGTGATTAGAGATCTTTTAAACTACTGGACATTGTGAGCAATTTGTATATTTCTGGAGATTTTAGAGAGTGCTTAACTGGGCTGACATTTTTTTTCTTGATCTTATTGCAAATGCAGTAAAGAACACTGTCTAGGAAGCCTTACCATATCCTCCCTTTGTGGGTGTGTTTAATCTCATTGTGAAAATAAATATTCTTCGTTTGTTTTCGGTGTAGGTTCTTTTTCTTAGACCTTGGAAACTCTGAAGAACTTTGCATATATAAGTGTTTGGTGTCTTTATGGGTATTCTGAAAAAAAAAAGAAGAAGAAAAGAAAGGAAAGACAGAGAGAGATAGATGAAGAGAAAAAGGGAGAAAGAGAGTACAACTAAGAAAAAGAGAAAGATGTCAAAAATGAAAGGTAAGTATATGGAGCAGAATGTACCTTAAAAATAAATGAAATCAAAGAAACAAATGCATGGTTTAGAATTCATAACTGTACTCTGAGTTTTAATTTGTTGAATAATCTAGGCTACCATATTTATAAAATAGGCATATTAATAATAGCATCATCATGCTGATTTCAAAATTATACTAATAGTCTTCTACTCAACATCTTCCTTAAATTAAATATCTATTACATATATATGTATGTGTTTGCTGAATTCTTTATAGATCATAAATTATGGAATTTTTTGCAACTTGAGTGTGTGTATAGAACATTGAAGTTAGTCCACCCTACTTAGAGATAGACCAGATTCTAGGAAAGCATCTCATCTTCGGTTTGTAAGTAGGTTTATATTCCTGTGTTGACACTGGTAAGAATGGCAGTGTTAGTATGGAACATTTTTTTTGAGGATTCTGGAGGCTGCGTATAGATTGGGGGAGAGAGTTTTGTGACTGGTGACTTCTGTCTGCATGCACCCTGCATGGAGAATGGTGACAGGTATTTGGTATTTTGATATCTCTAATCTATTTCAACATCCTGAGTTTACAGGAAAAAAGCCCAGACATTTCTATGACACTTCAGAGATTGTGCAACTTATTCACATACGCTGACAGTTAATTTTTACATTCCTGTGAAGTATGCAGTATTTTGAACCCCAAGTATAGATGAGAAACTGATGTTTTTCAAGTTCACAAGTCAGTGACAGAGCTAAGACCAGAGGCAAGGCCTTATGTCTTCTAAAAAAAAAAAAAAAACCTTTCCACAATGAAACAAAAGGCTGTTGCTGTACCAGTTAGGAATGCCTCTGTGGGCACAAGAAAATCTGATTAGTGAGTGATAGGCTAAACAAACATAGTCAGTCCCACATGGTGCATTAGTTTCCAATTGCTGCCATAACAAATCACAAAAAATTCAAATAGTACAAGTTTATTATCTTATAGTTCTAGAGGTCAGAAGTCTAAATTCAGTTTCACTGGCACAAAAATCAAGGTGTCCATGGGACTATGCCCCTTCTGGAACCACCACGAGAGAGTCCCTTTCTTGGCCTCTTACAGCTTCTAGGGACAACTTGCATTTCTTAGTTTGTAGCCCTTTCCTCCACCTCCAAGGCAGCAGCTCAGCATCCTCTCTCCTCTCTGACTTCTGCTTCCATCCCCACTTCTTCTCATTCTGACTGTGATCTTCTTGCTGTCCTCTTAAAATTACCTTGGACCCACCCAGACAACCCACACTGATCTTTCCATCGCAGAATCTTTAACTTAATCTGCAAAATCCCTATACCATGTAAGGCTACATGTTCACAGGTTTTGGGAATTAGGACATGGACATTTAGGAGCCCTAATTTAGTTGACTATAATAAGGTCAGCATAATATCCCAGAGATGGTGCAGTAACTCACAAGTCTATCTATCATCTTACCACCAATGTGCTGAATTTCTTTCTTCTTTTCACTCTGCCTTCTTTAAAGTTTTGACCCATATCTCATGATCACAAGATGACTGCCATGACAGATGGTGTATAATTCTTTTTTGAGGTAGGAAAAGAATGGAAAGGCAAAAGAAGCTTCTTCCTTTTCATTCAGGAAGTGAAGGCCTGCTCATGAGGTTCTCCCTCTGTCTCACAGGCCAGCACTCTCACAGGGGTCACCTTAGCTGTCAGGGAGAATAGGAATGCAAATATTTCACATTTTAGTCTTTCTTTTTGAGGACCGCAGGGGACAAAGAAGATTAAAAATGAGTTTTCAGTGAGTCAACCTCCTATTAGTCAGAATCCCTAGATGCAAACAGTAGAATTCACAGTATTTAATTTTAACAGAAAGATTTTCAATGTAATGTTAGATCACAGGATTGCTGCCAAGAATAGAGGACTAAGCTTATTGATAACAAAATCTAATGATATAAGGAGGATCATACCAATATGGCACAGAACTTTTCTAGCATAAACATCATAGTAGCTACTGTCCCTGGCAGGTCATTTGTGAATGTCGTATATGGATTCCAGGAGCTCCACCATCCTATCTCCATGATAGCACCTGTCAAAAGATGTCCCCAAAGTGGCCACTCATATTGCTTCTATTTGCAGCCAGGTCTCTAACTAACAAAATCTGTGCATGTGTCCACCCATAACTGCAAAGGGATCTTGGAATGAAAGTCCCTTGGACTAGGCTATCTAGAAAGCAGAGCCTGAGTTAAGGATTAAAATGCTGAGACCTCGAGAGGTGTCAAAGAGTAAGGGGAGGTGAGGAGAAAGCAGAGATGGGACAAGGTACTGTAATGCATTTTTGTGTGGGTTCCTGCTGTAGTATTAGCTCTGGGTATGTGTCCATTGACAGGTTATATTTCTCCAGAGCAGTTAAAAGAGGAACTGATTCAGGGTTGGGGTTGTGGCTCAGTGGTAAAGTGTTTGCCTCACATGTGTGAGGCACTGGGATATAAATGAACAAAATAGAGGTCCATCAACAACTAAAAAAACATATATAAAAAAAAAGAGGAACTGATTCAGAGTGATCCTGAAACAGGAGAAAGGAGCAGAAATTTTTCCATGGAACTTCCTCCAATGTTCATTTCCTGTCTGTCAAGGTCAGTTCACAAGGACTAGATCCCTCATGCTTTAAAGTTGTATCATTCATACACTGGTAGCCATTCAGGAAGCCAGATCCCACTCCTGATACTGTGGCATTGCATCTAAACCTGGAAGCAAAGGGAAAGCCTAGGGTCAATAGCTTTAACATCTGGGCGATGTGGACCACGTGGCCCTGCACTTCATGTCAGCCTCCAGCCAGCCTGTGGACTAGGTAGTTCATCAGGACTAAGTAGCACCTTCAGAAGGAAGGAGGCAGTTGAAGGAATTCAATGATGTACCACAGGTCTTTGTCCTGTGGATTTTTTTTTTTTTTTTTTTTTTTTGGTTTCTATCTTAAGAATGCTGTTTTTCACAAAGTAGAATAGTAGAATGTGATCATAATATAAGGAGAGTGTTCAAAAGATATTGGGCAGCCACTCATGACAGAATCTATTGTTATCTGACACATCTGGCCACCTAGTTAATGTACATCTCCCATGTGATCCACTCCACAGCCTCCTAGAAATCATCATTTTTTTTTTTCTAGAAATTGTCACAGTTTAAGCTTCACGAGGATAGTACTCAATGGTTTTGATTACCATTGTATACTCAGGAACTAATACAATGCCCAGCATCGTGTAAGTGTGGATAAATATTTGTTGATTGGATGGATAGAGGAATGACTAAATGAATACCAGATAGCATATGATAACAATGATATAGGTGGTTATCACAGAGATTAAAACACTCTTCAATCACTTGGGGAATGTTCAAAAAAGAGAAAAAAAAAAACTTTCTTGGTTGGGCCTTGGCATATAGTTTTAATAAGTAAAGCAAAGAGAATAGGGACACTCCAGGCAGAAAAGCCATGCAAGGAAAGACACATGTATGCAAATGCTCTTAGTGTGTTCATAAGATGGTGGAAAAACCAATGCTGAATCAAATTTCTGGTAAGCTTGTTCCTATATATGTGTCTATGTATTTGTAAATGTGTGTGTGTGCATGTTTATGGATTTCTGCTGATCTCTCATTATTCTTCTGACTGGCCCACAAAACATTGTGCTGGAGAGAATGATGCCTTAATTCTATCACATCTGAACCTTGCCTGCGAGACATTTTTCTTGAGTGACCTGGGAAGCTAAACTCTCTTAATGAGATTATTGGCATTTTCTGTTTCAAACCAAAATAGGACCGATTGGCCTGCACTAGCAAGTGCTTTGCAATCTACACCATCTATGTTGTGGTCATTGCTAAAGTATTAGAGCTAACCCAGGAGACAGGAAGAGGCATTAGAATTCTTTCTGCTCTAGCCCTGTTTAGAGATATAGCCCAAGATAAAGAAAACAGTGCATTTTTTTTCTTTATCAGAATACATCTTCCCTGTAGAGCTGAGGTTTTTAAAGAAAAGCCAAAAGGAACTTGTTGGTCACTCAGGGTGACTATTCTCCTAGCACTCAATGCTAGTTAAATCAAAGGACTTTAGATTTAACCCATTTGGCCTCAGCTATTTGCTTGTTAATGTGATGGGTGTGGGGAAGAGAATCCTAGAAACCTTAATCCCATTTACCAAAATACCAAAGCAATCTGCACCTTATATCACATAACTAATTATGTCTGAGGTAAGCTTAGGAAATTTAGTCATTTGTTGAGGGTTGTTTTTCCCATAACAAAGTCTCCAAATAGAATTATCACGTCTATCAAATGTTAATTTGTCAAGAAAAACAGAATAGCTAATAAGGATAATTAGATTTATATTGTAAATAGAGAATTATCCTGAAGGCTTCCATGTCTCCAAAAGGAAGTATGAAATATGACTGAGAGGGAAGTCTTAATCAACCAAACTCTAGAATTGCTTTCTCTTCAATGTACGACAGAGTCTTTCTCTGGAACCCTGTTAGGGAGAAAGAATGCAGCCTAACTTGGCATTTTAGGTTTTCTGTGAGATATTATGATAGCTACCCAGACAGTTCTGACTTTGAGATCCTAGTTCTCAGTTGTGACTTGTCTCCTGCAGAAAACAATGCTCCTTCATGTCACAGACAGGAAGGCGGCTGCCTGGCTCTCTTGATGAAGGACAGAGGTGAGACTATAACTTCTATCCCTGTATAGGGACAGACACCAGCATGCTGGTAGGATTTTTAAGAATTCTGAGATTTCCAGTAAATGAGGTTTCTAGTGACTTCCCTCAGCCAGTGGGTATTGATCATATTGATATTAAGATCTTGATCACATATTTGAACTTCTAGGAATCTAGTAGTATTTATTCCACATCCTGTGTTCTGTTTGTGCTTCCATTTCTTGTTTTCCACCCACAATGTCTCTTCTATAACATTTGTTATAATTTTGAGAAGTTGAGCTGAGGTAAAACATTGAATTGATTTTTACATAAATTAATACCTATTATTTATATAGTAGGTAAGTTATTAAATTTTAGAGCAAGGACTACAAATATTCCCTTCAGTATATAGTGTCCCAAAGGGGATAGGAACAGACAGAGGAATTTGCTAAGAAAATGAAATTAGAAAGCTGCTGACACTAAGTCTCTTTCTCAGGAAAAATCAGAAAACTTCCCTCGCTCCCCTTCCACAGCCCCTAACTGATGAGGCTGCTCATGGGAAGAGTAGCTGTGTCAGCCACTTCCCTTTCCTCAAATTTTCAATGGAAACAACTAGAAACTGCAAGAGACTTACTGGGTGGCAACTGTCCAGTTTCAGCATAATAGCTATGAAGATCCGCAAGTTACTGGATGGAGCATTGATGACTAGAAAACCAGTAGAAGGAGTGTCTTCCCAGCTCTACATATTGACTATCCCCACTTACATTTTGACTGTTCTCTCCACTGTCTGACTCCCATTCTAGGCTTTCTGTTGGCCTCCTTCCTCTTCCATGTTCCCTTTTCACACTTTTTGAAGTTTTATACATAAAGTATATTCAGTTTTGATATTATAAAGTAAAATACCTATAATCCTACTGCTCAAAAAAGTATCTTTGACATTTTCTTTGGTTTTTCTATGCATATGTATGTACTAGTGTATAGGTTTAGCAAAATTGGAATCATTCTGCATATTTTTAACAGTATATGATAGCATTTCTCAGGTAACTAGGAACTTCTATACTATAAATTTTATTTTATCTTTTTTCTTTTGCAGTACTGGGGATTGAACCCAGAGGCATTCTACCACTGACCTACATCTCCAGGACTTTTTTATTTTATTTTATTTTTTTTGAGCAAGGTTCTCACTAAGTTCCCCAGCTGGCCTTGAACTTATGATCCTTCTGCCTCAACCTTCCAAGTAGCTGGGATTACAGGCCTGGGCTGCCACCATGCCCAGTTTATACTATAATTTTCTATTGCAAGATACTCTCCATTTTATGAAAATCGTAGTACTCATTTACCCAATCTTATAATTTGGGATATTTATACTGTTTAGAAATCTTCTGTTATCATAAGAAATGCTGAAATGAACATTTCATAGTTAATTTGGCACATACCTCTAAGAATTATCTTAGGATAAATTCCTCAAAGGGAAATTATAAAACCAGTGTATAGATCATTATATTGCGTTAATTGCCAAAAAGTCCTCAGAAAGGTATAATTTATTTTCACTTGAAAGTATATGAATCTCAGCAAGGTGAGTGAGAAAAAAAAGGTTGGGGGGACTTTACTGGAATGTAATACTGGACATTCAAAGCAGATCAGGGACTCAGGAGGTTGGCTCTAATAAAATAAGAAAGCCCCAGCTCCACATCTGCTGCAGTGACCAGAGGCACCAGCCAGAGCGGTCCCCAAGCAAAGTGGAGGGATAAGGGAATTAAAGGAACCCACATTTTTAAGAGGCCTGAGGTATATCTGGGCACAGAGAGTTCAGAGATCAAAGATACTGCTCTACTAAACAGAAAGGCATGTTGCACAATATCCTTGTGTGGGAAAGAAGCCACCATCTCTCCAGGCTGCATGCAGAGGACAGAGAAAGAAACCATTTTATGGCCTTGTCATGAGGGCTGACAGCTAAGTGAGCTAATTCCTGGCAAACCTGAGTTTTGTCTAAAACACAGGCCTGGAAAATCCAAATTGCATGATATAGAGTGTGCCTGAGTGACTAGGAGAAAATCAAATGTGGAGAGAGATTTACATGGGGGAATGTTGGTCTTGGAAACTCACCTGGCTCTACCCTACCCCTCCAATCTGACTGCTTGCAGACTGGCCGGGAGAGATGCCCCTAGATGGAAATTTGAAAGATGGGGAGCAGGAGACATTGACTTTGGAGACTGAACCCAAGACCAGGAAACATGGGGTCTGCCCGTGACATAGTGGACTAAGAATTGGCTCTTCCACCAAGTGGCACCCAGGAAAGATCCTTAGGGTCCAGTCTTCTAGTGTGGATCAGCAATTTCTGGGCCCTGGAGGCACACTAATTTAAAGTCTCCACACCAACTGAAATTTAGCAAAGAGCCTGGAGCATACCTAAACTTAAACCCCACCTCCAGGATTTCCTCCTATGGGATTACCCCCTCTTACTACAGCAATCCAACAGAGAGCGGGGCATCATGATCCAGATGATGCCACCTAACACTACCGAGAAGCTGAAAATCGTTTGAACTCCAATGGAAAGGATTCTTCAACTGTATATTAAGATTTTTTTCTCTTTCCTTATTCTTTTCTGTTTAATTGTGACCTTAATTGTTCATGGATTTTTTTTTTCTTCTTCTTCTCCTTCTCCTCCTCCTCCTTCTTCTCCTTTTCCTTTTTCTTTGGATTGAACACAGAGGCACTCAGCCACCGAGCCACATCCTCGGCCCTATTTTGTATTTTATTTAGAGATAGGGTCTCATTGAGTTACTTAGTGCCTTGCTTTTTGTTGAGGCTGGCTTTGAACTCGTGATCCTCCTGCCTCAGCCTCCCGAGCAGCTGGATTACAGGTGTGGACCACTGAGCCCAACTTCATGGACGTTTATACTTATTCATATTTGTATTTTCTCTCATTTATGGCACTTTTGAAGCCAATTAATTTTCATGGATTTTTTAAACTAGGATGTTTTATTAGTATATTTCAGTTTTGTATTCTCTTATTTTTAAGTTTTCAATGTTTACTTTACATATATTTTATTCTCTTACCTGTTTCCCTTGATTCTCTTTCTCTCTTTTCTTTTGCTAATAGCCAATCTCTATTCTTTCATTCTTTCTTTAATTTTTTACTTCCATCTTCTCTCCTCCCTCATACTTATCACATCCTATATCACTTCTGTTCTCTCCCTGTCCACCATTCAAAATTATAAAGTCTTTGCAAACTTAATGTTTTTATTGTAGGCAATAACTGATCGTATCATTTATGTTTATTGTGACAATTAACATTGTAAATGTCATAGTAGGAACTGTTTGGTCTAAGGCTATATATTGTTTGCATTGGTTGTTATTATTATTATTTATATGTAACAGCAGAATGCATTACAATTCTTATTACATATATAGAGCTTAATTTTTCATATCTCTGTATACATAGTGTACTCACACCAATTCGTGTCTTCATACATGTACTTTAGATAATAATGATCATCACATTCCACCATCATTAATTACCCCATGCTCCCTCCCTTCTCCTTCAACCCCTCTTCCCTATCTAGAGTTCCTCTATTCCTCCCATGCTTCCCCTCCCTATCCCACTATGAATAAACCTCCTTATATCAAAGAAAATATTTGGCATTTGGTTTTTTGGGATTGGCTAACTTCATTTAGCATTATATTCTCTAAGTCCATCCATTTACCTGCAAATGCTGAGATTTTATTTGATTCTTCTTATCTTGTATAATACTCTTTTGATGTGGTAAGCCATTAATTGAAATTTTGCTTTGTTTTGTTTTCTGTTTTCACTGAGAAGTCATTGGTTCAAGGGTCTATGGATTCTAATGACAGTGGGAAAACTTGAAAAACAGTGGACTGGTTGTTGGCTCTGGCCTTACCAGAATTAATCTAGAGTTGTAGAAGGAGCTATGCACTTAGATTATATCAGGTAAAACACAGGTGATGGAGTCATAAACATCCAGCTCTATCAGTGCCCCAGAGAAAGTAGCTTTCAAAACTTTTTCTTTTGTTTCTATAAATACTCATTCTTGAACACTACTGCTTCCATTACTCAAAATATATTAGTCTTATTATGTTCAAGATTGTGCTAACTAATCTGTATATGGGGTAAAAATGGGAGCTCATAACCCACTTGAATCAAATTGTGAAATATGATATATCAAGTACTATGTAATGTTTTGAACAGCCAACAATAAAAAAAAAGAAGGAAAAAAAAAAAGATTGTGCTAACTTATAAAAATACATGAAGGTTAGTTACATTTCATTTTTATACACACAACGCTTCTCTATGTTGTTCCAAATGTATAAGGTACAAATTCAAATTGAGTCTTAGGTAAGTTGATGGTTCAAAGCTTATAATCTGGATTCCTATTCATTTTTCTATTCTACACCTTTTTAAAAAAACATTTTTTTAGTTATACATGGACACGATATCTTTATTTTGTTTATTTATTTTATGTGGTACTGAGCATCAAACCCAGTGCCTTACATGTGAGAGGCAAGCTCTCTGCCACTGAACCACAACTCCAGGCCCCCTATTCTGCATCATAATAATCAAGAATAAATTTGAAATAATATGGTTATGTGAAAGATGCAATAAGTGCCTAATGACAGAGAAATGACAGCAATTTTTAATACCCAATACCCCTCATAGGATGCTGTGTGCTTTTCAACTCAATTTGTCCTCTAGTTACAATTGAGATAGGGTTATATTACATGTTTGAGTTACACACTTTTTTTGCAGGGGGTTTTAAATTATTTTTACTTTTTCTTTGAGGTTTTGTACCAGATTTCTAATATTAATGTTATTGGGCTATTAGGTTGCAAACTGTAAGCAATGGTCTCTCTACGGTTTTCCTGTTATCTAAAATAATAAGAGTATTAGCCTTGAATGGGGCTGCAAGTAGTTTTTCTGTTCCAACCTATGGTAGGAGTTCTTTCTATAAAATATTATTAGAGAAAAAAGATGGTAACTTAAGGGCAGATGTTGGATAAAAATTCAATTCACTGAAAATCAGGCAAGACATGTACTTTGTGTGGATGCCAATTTCTTCATCATAAAATAGAGATAATAGTCCTTACCTCATTAAATTGTTTTGAAGACAAAATGAAATTTTAAAAATAAAACATGGAAAAATATGTTTGAAACTCTAAAACACTGTAAAAAACACAAGGGACAAAGTTTACCAAGAGGGTGGCTGTTTATCCTTGGTGTGGTGCTAAATCAATTCTGCTTTACTCCTAGTGGAGAAGACATTAATTGGACTTCTGAATGTGGCTATAGGTTTACTCATTTATCCTTTCAAATCCTTATGAAACCCCAAAGATGAGAAAATATTGCTTACCATCGGTTTTTGTTCCCTAGTGGTAAAGTTTGGGCTTCTGGGAAATATTAGTAAAAAATGTATTTAAATGAGCTTCTGAATATAAAATGAAGAGCTTATTATGAAAACTTCAAATCTATTTTAACTTTACCAAGCTGCCATTTAGATTAGCAGAAATGTATTCATTTCATAGCAAAAAAGTTATACTTATTTTAAAAATAATGTTAAATATTCAATAACATATTAGAATGGTCTTAGAAAGATTAATAATCAAAATTTTGGAGAAAATAATAAAGCATACAATGGAGGAAAAATTAATGACTTTAAAATCTTATAACACAAACTTATTAATACAGTTCTTTACAGGAACAAATTAATTCTGCATGTATATTTGATAATAAAACAGTCTTAGACAAATGGAATATTGGGATTGGATAATATTCGTCTCATTGCACTCCTACTGTCTAGTAGTAAACAAGAGTGTCACAGCTGCTGACTCTGATTTTCTGTTTTAATGTTTGTACAGTTGTCTCCCCACATCCATGCTTTTATTATGTAGTTTCAATTACCCACAGTCAACCACAGTCTGAAAATGTTAAATGGAAAATTTCAGGAATAAACAATTTCCAAGTTTTAAATTGTGCACCATTCTGAGTAGTGTGGTGAAATATGCACCATTTCATTTCCTCCCGCTTGAGAAATGAATAATCCCTTTGTACATATATCCACAGGGTATATGCTACCCACCTACTAATCACTTACTGGATGTCTCATTTCTCAGATCGACTCTAGGGATATTTCAGTGCTTGTCTTCAAATTCTTATTTTACTGAGTAATAGCTCCAAGGTACGAAAGTTTTGATGCTGACAGTTTGGATATATCAAAGAGAAGTCATAAAGCACTTCATTAAAGTATTATCTTTATTATTTTGTGACACAAGAAAAAGGGTGATTACAGTACAATATTTTGAGAGAGTATAAAAAGCATATTCATATAACTTTTATTATATTGTTATAATTGTTCTATTTTATCATTAATTATTGTTATTTCCTATTGTGCCTAATTTATAAATTAAACTTTTTTTCATAGTGTGTATTTTTAGGAAAAATTATACTCTATATAGGGTTCAGTACTATCCATGGTTTCAAGCATTCATTTTTAGGTATTCCCCACAGAAAAGGGAGACTGTTATAATATAGTGAAACTGTTTCTATGAGGTTATTGAGCATGAACAATTCAATCAATTCATCCCTGTCTTTATCCTTCAAGTTCACCCAGAGGACGGAGCCAATACTTTGAAATGAACCATGTCACTATGTAGTGTTGCTGTCATTACATTGTGAGAATTTTGTTGGTTTTGCGTTTTCTTCTAATGTTTTAGTCCAAGTCACACTTTTTCTAAACAACCTACCTGACCGTAGTGGGTCACAGAGCTGGAAATTTGCATTTCTTTTACTTATTCTTATTCTACATTGTCTTTTGTAGGCATCCATATCTCTTTCTGTGATCTCGGAGATGTTTTCCATTTTAAAAAACTGTCCATGTATAGAATTGCTTTTTCACTTTTTTGTGGATTGTGTCATATTCATCATCCATTACTAAAAATCAGAGCTGGAACTAAGAACCTGTAGTAGGCTTCATAATTCATTTCTGTCATTATTTGGTCACAATTAACCTTTGATTACCCTTTCTACCAGGAGGGACTCAGAATAAATTTCAGATAAAAATATATGTTGTTTTCACAGTAGGCCCTCCATATCTGTGAGTTCTACATTTGTGCATTTAGGCAACATTGATGGAAAATATTTTTTGAAAAATTGCATCCATACTGAACATGTAGAGATTTTCCCTTGTTGTTATTTCCTAAACAATATAGTACAAGTATTTACCTTGTACTAGGTATTATAAGTAATTTAGAGATGACTTAAAATATACAGAGCTGTACATACATCATATATGAGGGACTTGGGCATCTACAGATTTTAGTATCCACAACTTAGGATACACTTGGGAACAAGAAAGGATGTACTGATTCATAGTATTTAGAAAGGGAAACATACGTTGCTCTCCAGAGTGTGGTATTAAGATAAATTTTCAGTGAATATTTGCCACAGCATTCCACAACTGAACATTTATCTTCTCCTTGAGCTCATACTTTTCTCCTACTTTGGCGGAGTGGGAAGAGAGTCCCCGATGTGAAGCAGTGGAGGACACTTGGTCTAGGTCATCTAATTTAGAAACACCCCCCTCCTTGTGACATAAATGCAATTATTCTGCTTGATAGACAAGGCATAGTGGTCAGAGAAGTTAGCTACTTGCCTTGGGTCAACTTGCTATTCAGCTGAAGACTCAATCTTCAACCCTACCTTCTTTACCAGTACTGTTCGCTGTCTGCCCCCTCCCCCTCAGGTATTTTTTTGATAAAGCCCTGTTTTTATGTGGGCTGAAATAAGTTATTCCACATCTTCAACCTATTTTATTTTTTTCTTTAATGCTAGCCTAACCTAAATATTAATGAGCACAAAGTTATCAAACAATAAATCCTCTGTCAATCAACTCAAAAAAACATTACTAGTTAGCCAAAATAGGAAATAAGTATTCTCATTGATACATTTTGGGGCATGTCAGAAAAACAATTGGGATTTACTGTGCTGCATGATCAAAGGGTTGACATTCTTAGGTAAGAAAAGCATAGCACATTTTGAAAAAATGTGATTGGAGAAAGCAATCTCTTTATGATTATAGGTTTATTATTCCTAGTTTAAAATTTTGAAATGCAAAATACCCCAATATCTGAAAATTTCTGAGTGCTGACATGATCCTGCAGGAAGAAAATTAAATACCTGACCTCTTGTGACAAGACAGGTCACAGTAAACATGGAACACACTAAGAATGTTTTTTAAAATTACATTTAGGCTATGTGCATGAGGTATATATTAAGAAATAAATTTCATATTTAGACTTGAATCCCCTCAAAATATTTCACTGTGTATTAGCAAATATTCCAAAATCCAAAAAATTTTAAAGCCCAAATTTTGTGGTCCCAAGTGTTTTGAATAAGGGATGTTCAGCCTATAGGGTGGAGCAAGACCTTGTAACAGATGGAGATGAATTTCTCTGGAGTTATTATTAAATGAGCCTTGCTCCAAGGAAGCAATCATTCTGATGTCCCCTGGAGGAACATAAATGTCATAAAATGTAGCAGCTCAGAAGAGGACAGAATTAGAAAGCAAGAACTGAGAGATATCGAAAAGGATGCTCAGTCAAACTAGTTGCACCAATTCCTTTAAAGAGAAGAGTACAGAAACTAATACCATGATTCAGCACTAGTTTTGGTTTTTTTAAATGCACATCCCTGTCTAAATTAACCATACAGAATAAATTATATAGCTCTCATTCTATGTTGTGTCTCCTACCATTTTTGTTGCCTTTATATATGTATGACTTTAAA
Organism: Marmota flaviventris; assembly: GCF_047511675.1. Classification (NCBI taxonomy): domain Eukaryota; kingdom Metazoa; phylum Chordata; class Mammalia; order Rodentia; family Sciuridae; genus Marmota; species Marmota flaviventris. The sequence goes on from NC_092498.1 coordinate 77,321,130, forward strand.
AAAAACTACCTTTAGACATACACAGTTATTTGGGTAAGGTGGATTTTTATTCATTATTATAGGCAAAACTTTTTCATCTCCAGCAACCACATACATAACAATGCTCTTTATGGAGTACTGCAGGAATAACACTCAATCTGCTTTGCTAGATTTTCCTAGATACTCCATCATGGCACCAGAAAACACTAGGATCATTAACAGTTATCAGACTCTGAATCACTCAACTGTTTAGAATAAATGAGTCTCTATGCTTGAGAACATTCTCTAACAATGTGGTAGGTCCAAGAATTGTCAGCCAGGGATGTGAGGGAATTAATACTTCAGGAGTGACCCTCAATCAGTGAAGGGTGGGAGCTGGTGGGTGAACATTTCTGCTTTCTTGCCATCTCTGGACAGTTCTGAGGAATATTTTGCACAGCTTTTTAAAGGATCCCAGTAGGACTTAACCAGGTTCCCACTGTGGTGATAAGTGCATTAACAATATAGGTGTTAGCTGGATGGGTTTCCTTCCTTCTTGGTTTCCATCACTGTTCTTCCTGGAATCACTTCCCACTGGATACTTGTCTCAAGGTCTGCTGACACAGACTTAAAAAACTACTTGCTTTTTTTTTTTTATTTCCTAGCCAGTGTAGTAGAAGAAAATACTTTCCCAAGTTAAAGTGCATTATTAGGAGATTGTGGAACTGGGGCTAGGGTGATGGCCCGTGATGGGAGAACCTATTCCCAGGTGAGCCTCTGTGGCATACTGTATGCTGATGCTGTACATAGAGTGGTGTGTGTGTGTGTGTGTGTGTGTGTGTGTAAGAGAGGGCAAAAGAGAGATTTAATGATGTTCCATGCTTGAACTGTATCTAAACAAAGCTGTTAGTAGTCCAGAAAATATGGGAAAAGCTTAGCACAATGATGACAGGAAAGTTATATCAGGCATTTTTGTGATAACTGTGCCCCTTATTAATGTGTATATTACACCCAGCATTGAGATCATGCTTTAAAGTTCACATTGAAATTAATGTCAAAATATCTTAAGGAAAAATGTAAAATTCTTCCTCTTCTAAGTTGTATGTCTTGGTTTATTTTATGTTTTCATTATCAAAATTAATCCTATAATTTTACTTACAACAAGTACAATGATCTAACTTAAAAAGTTGAGGTAGACAATGATTCATGGATTTTTTGAGAATGGTTTAAATGTTTCTTATTATAAATCCATCTGCTTTAGAAATGTTTGCTCCAAGAACCCTCTTGGGGGTAGAGGGTAGAGGAAGAGCGTGTAGCTAGGTCGTATAAAGACTTAAGGGAAATAATTACTCTTATTCTCAGAAGCCAGGAACAATATTTTTTAAGCAAACTATTATGAAGTTTTAGCAATTAACAAAAAGGTGAGAAACCCTTGGTTTATTTTTACTCTTCTATTTCCTGAAATTTCAACATTTATTCCTTTTCATTCTACTCTAGAAAATGCAATGATATTTTAAAAACCAACAATAATCTAAATTTTCACAAATAATCCTATTTCAACAGTCCAATTCCTTTCTCTAAATTAAGAAATATGTTTTTTCTTTCTTCCTGCATCAAAATCAGTTTTTTTAATCTTCCAGGTAAAGAAATAGCTTAGAAGTTTACACAATTTCATACAAACTAAATTTAACAGCAACATGTGAAAGAATTTTTTTCCTACCTACATAAACATTTGGATTTATATTCTTACATGATGTTGATCACAAGAAATGAGAATTAAAAAGAAAAGAAAACCCTAAAACCAACTGGAACAAGGATTTGATTAGAAATGACAGTTGTTTGGGAATTTATTTTTATAGGACAAAGGCTAGCTTTCAATTGTTTATTTTAAGGTTGGAGAGTTTACATTATGGAGGTATTCATATCTCCATTTCTTTCGTTTTGCTGTGACACATTTCCTGGATATTTCAAACCATTCTGTTTCGCAAGACTATTTTGCATTCTGAAGAGGTTTCCTGCCTAATTTAATTCTATCAACTGATTGCCATGGAAACTCTTAATATCCTTTCCTCTTCCTGGAATGACATGTTGGCTCTGTTTCAAGTAGATTTTTTGGCACAGAACATAAAATAAGTTACATAAAGTAAACTGTGTTGTCAATGGAAGAGTGCCCTTCAGGGTGGAGAGGAGACACACACACATCCCTGCTGAGCTAGAAAGGTAGCTCAGCAAAAAATAAATAAAGAAAAAGAAAAGAGAAAAGAAAGGTAGTTCAGCAATTACAGATAGGGAGCTTCATAATCCAAATAAAAACCAGCTCTTTAATTTTATTGTAAAAGAAGGTGAAAATCAATTCTTTGCTATCTATCAGCCAAGGAAAATCAAAGCAAAACAACCAATGGTATAGTCACCCTCAAATTTTATGAGTGAATCAATTTAAATATCTTAATTTAAATATCTCAATAATTTTTCAAAAACATTAATTTGGAGAATGTGAACAGATAGGCTGGAAAAATAATTTGTATGATGAACTTTAAAAAAAAACTTCCATCCATATTTCACCATGGATTTTAATTTGAAAATACATTTTTCAAACAATACCAAATGTGTTAGGTACCTTGGGCCATTCTATTACTATCTATGACAGAGACTGGGATTGTATTCTTGGTTCATTTACTCATCTTTAAAACTTTCTTATATGGAGTTCAGAAAGGGAGAGTTAAATTACAATCATAAGAAAGATGAAGGATTGTTTACTATGCTTCCCAAATTCTTTTTTTGTATGTGAGAGAAAGCTTTAATTGTATGACTCTGTGTATGTGTATGCAACTGTTGTATATGACTCTTTATGTGTGGATATATTGGGTACAGACATGGAGTGGTCAGAAGTACAGATCAATAAAAAAAATACACAAATATTGAGAGAAAGAATAAAACTCTGACAATTCCCTGAAAATTTAAGCATACAATAGTTTCAATAAAGTTAGACTACTTGAATATTTATTCCCAGAATATTCAGATTTTGTTTGTTCTTTGGGGAAAAAAAGGTGAATGACAGTTAAAAATCTCTCTCCCAACTCATAGTGAGCTCTGTTTTTCCTAAGACGTAGAGGTAGGGAGCAGGCGAAAGTTCGGTTCCTTGCAAATCTTGGATTTTTTTCAGCAGGCTACTAATGATTTCTTTTGATGATGTGAAATTTGTCTGTATGAAATCACTAGCTATGATTCTTTTTTCTAACTGGGGTGAAAGGCAAACATTTTTTTTTCTTCCCATAGTTAGTTTACATGTCTAGAAAGTACAGTACTCTAAAAAGTTTAATTAAAATGAAATTCATATGAATAGAAAGTAGTTCCAGAAAGAACACACATATTTAGCAAATCAAGAAAGAATAATAAAATAATAGTTTCTAAATTTTAAGAAATTTCAGAACTTAATTTATAATTTTTGGGGGATCTATTTTGATTACGCAAATTAGAGAAGCATACAGAAACTTCCAGTTCACTGGGGCATTAGCTGCTTTGTCCAAACTTACAGCAACTGTTTTAATATCTCATCATGACAAAGCAATAAATAGCTCTGGCCACCACTGCATGTTGCTCAGTCAGTGTAATTTACTCTTAGCTATACTATGTGTAAATAGAGCATAGTTTTACGATGTCTTTTTGTTGTTGTTATTGTTAAAACAAATGTGGAGTGACATCTACATTCATACATATTCCTGGAATAGTTCTTCCAAACCCACTTCCCTTGGTCCTTCACTGGCAATGTGAGTGCTTACCGGAGACTGCATGATGGAAATCTCTGACTTAATTTTGAGTCATTAGAGGCTTGGAGAACAGTGATTAAGATCTAAACATTGACCTATATATTTCAGTGAAGCATGTCAATTTTATGAGCCCCTTAACCAAAATTAACTTATTTTTATTTACTTTCTTTTTTGAATTTTTTCATAAACTAACATTTTCCTCTCTTTCTTTCTCCCTCTACCATCTCCCTCTTTCTTTCTTTCTTTTTCTTTTTCTTTCTTAATATAGCCTGACTCTTCTGAGGAGGTGGGGAGCTCCCCTATGACCCATTTTCGTTCTTTGAACCTAACTCAGCAACTTGGGCAACCAGCATTGTCTTTATTTGTAAAATGCACAAACATTACCACCACTTCGTAACCAGATTCATACCACTGAGGTGATCCTCGTATTAGTAACGAAGTACTTGCCTAAAATGGATATACCCAGATATGGAGGTTAAAATTTCTGATTCTAGAGAGGGCAGAATAAAACAAATGAGGTGAAATTATGTGGATGCACATTTTAGCTGCATCTGAGGAACATCTCATTAATAAGTGGCCACAGGATTCCAGCTTCATGACAAAGAGCTCCCTGTTACTTGGAGAGATTTGTGGGTGACAAAGGAGAGACCATTCTAAGCCTTCTTTTCTTTCCTGCCTTCTGTTTTCTCTGTTGTTTGCTCCTTCTCTCCTTTCCTCCTCCCACTCAGTCATCACACACCTATTAAATTCTAATCATGCTTCACAAACTTGCTTCTTCATCTAAAAATCTGTAATTGAGAAGAAAATAGTCATTATATGAGGAAAGAAACAGCCAGTGCTCCAGACTTCTCCCGAGAAGGGCTTTCCTTGATGTCTTTCACACTAACATTGAGAATTTTAGAGCACATTAAAGCTGAGAAAGCTAGCAGTGCTGCTTCAAAAACAAATTAAAAAAAAAAAAAAAACTAAAAATCTTTTCCCACTGACACACATCATAATTTGTTCCTGGATGTAACTAGGGGCCCCAGAGAATCAATAAAAGATGGACAGTGTAAATGGGAAAACACATTGGTACATGAACACCCTCTCCAGCCATCCTCACCATTTGTATCTCTAAATGGGAGGGAAGGGGAAGGTACTGGAGAATGGAATGGATCAAATGACATTACATGCAGTACAAATGTGTAACAACAAGGTCCACTATTATGAATAATTACGTTGCACAATAAACATGATCTTTACAACAACAAAATGAATAAATGGAAATAGAACAGAAAGGCAGAGTAAACAACTTTTACTTGTGGGTGGGGGAGGGGACAATCAATAGGATAAAGATGGAAACATAGCAAGTTACTCCTTTGCCCTCCGTAGGCAAAAAGAACCTCTGAAGCACAGGCTGCAAGTTGTCACCCAATAACACAACTCACCTTTGTCCATGTTAACAGAAATTTTACTCCAGTATATGATCACTCAGAGTGGAGTCTTTTGTAGCCAAATATTGCCATGTGTCTAAGTTCTGGCCATGACAGTTTGGGAGAAACTTCCTTAAGAGACAGTCGGTATATGCCTTTTGCACCTCCTATCTTTTGTCTCTCATGTATTGTGCTACCTGCACTGCAGATGCTGTCACCCTGGACTGTGGGGACAAAGGTCATACTGCAGTTATGGCAGAGTGGTGGCAGGAAGGAGTTGAGGAGATCACGGAATAAATAGAATTATTATAGAAATCTGATTGCCTTCTTTACACTTGTCTTCTTTTAGTAATGTTGTTTACAAAATAATTGATAACCAGACGTAATCCCAATATAGTGTACACCATACAGGCATGCTAAAGACAGATGGTTTCTAATTCTCTCAAATTTTCCATCTGTCCCTCAATCTCTAGTAGGCAAAGCACAGATGGGTTTTCAGGGTGTTCTCTGAATCACACATTCTAAGTACTTTTATATACTTTTCTCCACTTAATCTTCATAGATAGCACCGGATTCAAAGTATGGATAAGAATAGAATATGCTGTCAGAGAGAAATTAGGAACCGAATTTCAAGTCTTGAATTTGAACACAAATCTACCCAACTGCAAGCTTTTCTGAACTTTTTCTAATAATTAACATTGACTCCTTGATATTCCGGTTTAAGATCCTTCCCCAACTGTATATATCTATTGCTAATAGATTGGTTGGGACCAATTTATCCCGTGTGCTTTGAGAGATGACTCTAAAGTAGGTACAGTTTCCCTTAATGTACTATATAGGTAGGTGAAGACTGATATCCATGAAAAAGAGAAACTATCAGGCATGACTTAAAGTGATGTGAAAAGAAATGCTAGGTCTGACTTGATGCATGTGCGTGGAGTAGTGGTGGTAAATGAATGGCATCGGCCCGATTCCAGATTCCACAATAAATTTAGTTTGGCTCATGATATTAAAAAGATTAATTGGTTGGTAACTTTTAAATATGAAAATCTGGATTTCTGGCTTCTCTTGAAAGATCACAGGTCTGGTGACACTGGCGCTGTTTTCCCCCTGTGGCAACAGTCAGCTGATGCTGTGTACCTGTCCTTTTTACAGGGGTTTGCCACAGTTCCTTCTCAGCTTGCTCAATTCATTTTCATTACTGATGGTTTCCTGTCAGGAAATTGATAAGTTTATGACCCTTATGTGGACATTTTTTTCTTGAAGACAATTCAACATAGTATATGTTATCATCAGTTCCCAGTAATGTTTGGCAAATTAATCTATCACTCTGAATTCCAGATTTACATACTTTATTTGTATGAATATGACTGTATAAGATTACTCCTTGTTTATTAGGATGATTTGGAAACCTGTAGAGACCCCTAATTTTCATTATAATTATCAATGCATATTGATAGTACAAATTAACAGGTTTCTCTGTGACATTTCGTACATACATGTATCATAGTTTGATCATATCTGCCCTTCTGGAGAGACCCTTTCTTAAGTAAGAGATCTCTTCAATGTACCTACAAACTCTTTAGAGCAAGTCAGAGATGAACCAAGTTTCCTCTACATTTTAGAATACAGGGTTGGATTATTTCAATAGCTTATCTGCCCAAGAAATTATTTATTTGTTACCAGGGATTGAACTCAGGAGCACTCCACCACTTCGCCACATCCCCAGCCCTACTATTTTTATTTTTATTTTTCTTAGAGACAGGGTCTCACTGAGTTCTTAGCACCTCGCTGATGCTGAGGCTAGCTTTTAACTCACAATCCTCCTGTCTCAACCTCTTGAAACACTGGGATTATTGTCTGGCGCTACCATGCCCCGCAGGCCCAGTAGGTTTTGAAACTAGATGGTGTATAAGCCACCACTCATGCAGTGGTATCATTTTGCCAGGGTACCTTCTCTCTTTTACAACATGATGAAAACATTTTTTTTTCACTGAATATAGTTTTCATTCTTTTTTTTTCTAAAAGAGATATAAGCCTCGCAGCAGTAGTGATCTGGATATATTTGTGTCTAAGACGCAATGAAGAAATAAAATGAGTTTTCTCTTTTCTATGTTGTAGGAAAGTGTATCATCATACACTTGGAAGTCCAGAGGGGAAGCTTCAATAAATATTGTTGATGATGAACTAAGCATTCTCTGCAATAGTCAATTAACTGTAATGTAATTAGAAATAAGCTCAAAAGCCTATCAAAGGCATCCAGCCAGCCCTTTAAAATGACTGTGCAGGAAGAAGTTAATGGCAACATGAGGTACAAGGTTTTGTTGGATCTCTGTGCTCTATAGTTGTGATAGTGTGTGTTCCTTTGTTTTCACGTATGAACAGGTAAAATTGTGACTTTCTATGTCTATCACGGATAATTAAAATCAACAGTCCCGTGCCGTTTGGTTTTCTTTTAAAATCGACAAAATCATGATAATGCAACACTTAAAAATAACTCTCTTTAGACATTTCAAGCTCAAATAAAAGAAATACCTTTGTGGTGCCATTTTCATAGCTTAGACACTTTCCATCATTCTATTAAGCAACCACTTTCAACCTAAATTCCGGATTAATGTTCACAGCATGATTTGATTTTACACACCAATCCAGTTTAATTTTTTTAAATAGAAAACTTCTGCCTTTATGAATTACAGACACATCCTGGTCTTTGCCTCAGAAATTTTGTTCTCTTATAAAGTAAAATTCTTCCATTACCCACTATGACATAAATCCAAGGCTTTCTTGACCAATTCTCAGATTTACACCATGTGAATGATTCCAAGTACATAAGGGAGATGGGTGGATATTGTTTAGTGGCCAAGTGTCCAAACTTTGAATTCAAACTTTCTGGGTTCAGATCTCATTTTGGTCAGTTGTTAGCTATGCTTAACAGGTTAATTAACCAATCTTAACTTCACATTTTTCTTTACAAAATGGAAATTAAAATTTTTAATTTCACAGGTTTAATTTAATTCAATTTCACAGGTTTCTAGGGAATGTTAACTGTCAAGTACCACACATTATTTTGAGCCTTCCATGTTAACTAGTATCATCATTACAGGGCCTACATAATATACTGCTGTCCAGTCAAGGTTACTGATCACAAGCAATAAAAAAATAGGTTCTAGCTAATTTATGAATAACCATTTTGAGTTGATTACAGAATCAATAGGACAATAACAAGAGTGTTAAAAATTGGGTAGAAACAATGAAAAGGCTAGATAGTGTAAGCACAGGTGAGGAACAGCAGGAAAACTTGGATTAGAACACCATGGCTGGGCTCTCTTGTGCCTGGACATGGTGTGCTGTCAGCATTAGTGAATTATAAATCTTTTTCTTCCTTCCTTTCTCCCTTCTTCTTTTTCTTCCTTTCTCCCTTCCCTTCATTTTCTTTTTCTTTTGTATCTGTTGTTTAATAATAAAGTTCTTTATGGAAATATTCACCAAATCTCTACCATGCACCCAAGATATAGATGCCAGGGGCTAAGGAGAGAAAAGATTGTATTCCCTTGACTTCCACCAAGACTCTCAAAAGGAGGAGTTTCTCTGATAGGTCAGGGTTCAGTATGAGCAGTTAACACATAGACCAACAGTGACACCCTTTGTTGTTCTATGATTGTTTTCAGATTGGAATATAAAGACTTTGAAAGAAGAACCTGAATCATGGTTTTCATCCTAGAATAGGTCCTCAGTAAATTGATGTTAATAGGTAGTTTAAAGTTCGACAGATTTATTTTTAGGTTTTATTGCTTATTATGCTCCACTTAGAGTTTAATAAGTCAACGAGTTATGAGACTTATTATAGTGTAGAAGTGAAGTACGGATGCCAAAATTGTGATGATATATGGTAAGAGAGGACTAGGATAACTTTTCAAGTTAAAGAGATATGTTTCTTCATTAATATCTTGTAGGACAAGGAGTGAAAATGAAATATTTAGCACTTCTAAGACAATTAAATCCTCTATTATATACAGTATTTTTTGGGAAAATTATAGTGGAAAATTAGAGTAGGGGAAAAATAAGACCTATAAATATTATTTCAAAAAATTATTTTTTTTAAAAAAATTAATATTTATTTTTTAGTTATAGGTGAATATATTTTACTTTATGTGGTACTGAGGATTGAATCCAGTGCCTCATGCATGCCAGGCGAGCGCTCTACCTCTGAGCCACAACCTCAGCCCCCCAAAAAATTCTTAGTGTAAGAACAACATATGACTATTGTAGTAAAATTTTAATATATAGAAAAACATAAACACAAAAGAAAAAATCTTTCCTAATGCTAGTCACCACATTTGGGAATGTCTCTCTCTCTCTCTCTCTCTCTCTCTCTCTCTCTCTCTATATATATATATATATATATATATATATATATATATATATAAAATATTTATTTTTTTTAGTTACAGTTGGACACAATATCTTTGTTTTATTTTTATGTGGTGGCACTGAGGATTGGAGCTGGTGCCTCATGCATAGTAGGTGAGCGATATACCTCTGAGCCAAAACACAGCCCCTTTATATATTTTTTATATGTGAATATTTATGTGTGTGTGTGATGCATGTGTATTTAGAACAACAAATTTATAACAAATACACCAATGCAAACATAATCATTAAAAAACTGTGCTCTCATATACAGCATTTATTAATATGCTTTGTAATTATTAAATATTTTTGTCATAAAAGAAATAAATGTTCCTACAAAAAAATCCAAGAAATACAATAAAAAGAGTGTAAAACATGTAAAATCTCAGCAACCCAGAAATTACTATTCTTAATATCCTGCTGTATGATCTTTCAAAATCTTTTCTTGTTATATGCACAAATATATATATTTTTCTTATATGTATATATATATATATATATATATATATATATATATATATATATATATATATAATCTACTCTGTAGATTTTTTTTATTTTCACATTTTTATTGGTACATTATAGTTGTACATAATGGTGGTATTTGTTGCTGCATATTTGTACGTGCACACATATAATATAATTATTTCCTCATTCCCTGCTCTCTTCCCTCCCCTTGTTCCTTTATTCTATTCCTTTAGTCTTCCTTCAGTTTTCATGAGATCCCCTTTCTTTTCCTTCCACATATGAGAGAAAATGTACAAACCTTGACCTTCTTCTGAGTTTGGCTTATTTCACTTAACACATGTTCTCAAGCTCTATCCATTTTCCTGCAAATGATGTCATTTCCTTTTCACTTTCTAGAATATTTTGCAGCCTACTTTTAAGGCATAACAATAGATTATAATCATCTTTTCATATTAATCATTATATTTCTGCAACATCATGGTCAAGGACTATATAGAATTCTACTTTGCAGATGTATACAATTGATTTTCAAAAATACTAAAATGGCGAACTTTTTTTTTTGCTTTATGTAAAACAAGCAATACTTCAATGAACATCCTAATAGTTTAATATTAAAAAATATCCTTAATTATTTCCTTTATCCAAATTCCCAAAGTAGTTATTAGTGCCATGTAGTTATATGTATTTTTATATCTTTGGATAACAAAACTGCACCAATTTAAAATTATAAATAAGATATGAGCATGCATTCTTATAAAAGTAAATATTCTTCTTTTAAAGTAGTTTAAAAGTATCTAGATTAGTTATTTTGTCATATAACAAAATCAAATGTGTAGGCATCTTAATGATGTAATTTAAAAGGCTTGAGTGTGTTACATTTTGCAAAGCAATACAATAGCACATAGTTTATTACTAAATCTCTGCATTTATTTATGAATATTTTTGAGGGAAATTTTAAGTAGAGGTGTTTGAGGGATATTATCTTTTGGATGTGAGGTGTTCCCAAAAAGCTCATGTGTGAGACTATGCAAAAAGATTCAGAGAAGAAATGATTGGGTTACAAGAGTCTTAACCCAATTAGTGAATTAATCACCTAATGGAATTAATTGAGGGTAAATGACGGCAGGTGGTGTGTGGCTTGAGGAGGTGGGGCATTGGGGGCGTGGCTTTGGGGTATGTATCTTACATCTGTGGAGTGGAGTCTCTCTGCTTTCTGATCATCATGTGAGCTGTTTTCCTCTGCCACACTCTCTGCCATGATGTTCTGCCTCACCTTGAGCCCTAAGGAATGGAGGCGGCAGTCTATGGATTGAGACCTTTGAAACCATGAGCTCTTAAGTAAAATTTTCTTTCCCTAAAATGGTTCTGGCCAGATAATTTAGTCACAGCAGTGAAGTAGCTGAGTAAAACAGGGGAGAAATATATATTATTATCCCATAACATGCTGACGTTGGTTAATTTGTAGGAAAAGAATGGTAGCACTATAACCTGAAGATCAAATAAGTATATAACTATGTATATTCTTTTGTAGATTAAAAATTATGTTTAACTTCTTGTTATTTTAGTCGTCTTAAGTTACAGGTAGACTTCCATTACAAGTAAAATAAAATATGTACTTATTGTTATTATAGTACCTGTAAGATTCTACATATTATGGTTGCCATCTGCCTCTCTATTCCCAACCATCTATCTTGTAGTCTCAACTGCTCTGGTTAACTGTTTTCCAGCCTCCTCATCCTTGTTTCTTTCTACCAACCTTACTCCTCCCAAATGCAACATATAAGACTTTGGGAGTACTCTGTGCTCATCTATCTATTTATGACTAGCTTCTTATCATTTGGGTTTTCCCTTAGGTAGCATTATTTTTGAGACTCATTCCACCACAAAATTAACTAAAGAAAGCAGTGATAACCATTATTGCTCTTCATGAATTTTCCTGGTTCTCCTCCTGCTAGGTGTAATCACGATTACATTTACCTTCCACCTTGAAATCAGTCATGGCCATGTGACTTGCTTTGCTCAATAACACGTGAAACTATATGATCTGATGCAGCTAGGTGGAGGTCTTTAAAAACTGATCTATAATTTCTCACACATCCTCACTGATTCCATTGTATTTGGTGATATTAAAAAAATCCCTGAGAAAGGTTGTGGAACTGAGCCCCTACTGAACCACCATGGATATGTTCTTAGGAAAAAAATAAATCCTTGTTTTTGTACACCATTCAGACTCTGTTGTTGGTTTTTAGTACAGCAAACATAATATGTTCAGAATAATACACAGGTTCCTTTTCCCTTTAAGTAATATTAATATTTTTGTTTTACTTTCTTCTGAGCTTCTTTAATTATATAAATTCAACTTATTTTCCCCTCAGTAAAACGTAAGCCCCTTGAAAGTAGGGCTTTGTCTGTTGTATTCATTGTTGTATCCCCAGTGCCTGTAATACTGTGGGTCCACAGCAGGTCCTTCTAGAGTATTTGTTGAATAAGTGAAAGAAATGAATGGACGATTTTGGCATACACTTTGAAATCTAGACTGAGACAGCTTCTTCCCTTTACAAAATGATTGTTCCCAGGTTTCCAGACAGACTTTGGCATGCTTAAAAAAGAAAAGACACTGTTAGGGTTCTGATCATCAAGAAAGATTAAATATTACTTCACAAATTTGTAAGAAATTTTAGCCACTCATAATATGCTCTTTTCTTCCCATTAGTACTATGAACAGTTTTCTTCTGTGTGGATGGATAGTAACCATAATTTTAATTCTCTTTTAATATTTTGCTATCATGAGAGTTCTTTTATGCAAAATACTTTAGCAAAATTTTCTGTGTATTTGGTGAATAGATTGATGTGTTTTTCTGTATAGATCCTTAAAGTGTATATTTCCATTCTGACACTTGATCAGCATTTCACTAACCAGTGTGCCCCAACTATTTTATGGTCTGCAGATGTGTATCAATCACAAAGAATTTCTGAGTTAATGATTTCCAAAAAAGTCTTTAACCAAGTGGAATAAATGTGTTTGTTGTTGGTAGTTGGTTAACAGTGTTTCCCAGCAGAGGTCATAGGCATATTGTACCCTTTTCCTTCATCTGCAAGAGGCTTAGCTCTTAAGCCAGATGACAACATCTATTCTTTGGTCTTAACACACACTAATTTAGGTAACTATTAACAACTGTATCTCTTGGTATCTTCTCAAACAGCATGTGCCTTCTCTTGACCAGAAATAGAAAGGCACAGATGGCAAAACTACATATTTGTAGCTCCCATATGACTCTAAATTAACTCATTGTCTTTCAAATGTCAAGCACTTCTTATGTGGAACTGCATAGTGGCCATTTGTTTTCTTGGCAACTAGAAGAAACACATCAGAATGGGTCTATGTGCCTTTAGATGGTTCATATGCTGGGATTTGCCATCACATGACCCAAGTTCATTAGAGCTCATTTGTTACAGAATGAAATACCTGGTACATTTTTGGTCTTGATTTTTTAAAAAATAACAGCCTGTACTGCTTACCCTTAAAGGAACTCTTCCTGGTTTTCTCATAAATACTTCACATTTCTTTCTTTCCCCAAATTGCACTTTTAATTTATTTTAAAAAATGAAAATGTACAACTGTACTGGATATCAGAAGTTTTACATGTTTGCTTGATTGCTAAATAAAAATAGGGTAACAATTGAGTTTAGAGCATGGAATCATTTCCATCTTTTACTTTGGCATCCAAGATATTTTGAGTGCGTTACATACTGGATAAAACTGTATAAATTCAGAGTGATGTTTTTCTAATTCTGATGTGCAACAAGGAAGACTATGTGAGGCTTCAAAGAAAGATGGTCCTTAGTTTGAAAACTGAGTATGAACTTAAATATCTCATTTAATCTTTGGGGCTCAATTTCCTCATCTGTCAAATTGGGGAAAATGTTTTCTATCATACATGGTTGAGGTGATAATTTAATTAGCTATTGCCTGGCTTATAGTGAGCACTAAACAAATTGCTGTTACTACCTAACCGAGAGGAATGATATATACTTAAAATATGAATGTTTCTGAGATTGTGATTTCACCAGGGGTATGAGTAAAGCTGTGTATTACTTGTGATGTTTTAGCAATATTCAAACACATAGGAAAGACAGATTCATTCTAAAGAAATAAGTAATAATGACAACAAATATTTTTTAATTAAGATCATAAGAGGAAAGACCCACTCATGTTTATTAGGGACCTTATATTAATTGTAGCATTTGTCCTTGCATACTACTGTGTAGCCCTTGAAAGCCATGTGTTTACTGGGGGAAAGACATTCCAGGCAGAGAGAAGAGTTAGTGCCAATATTCTAAGGGGAAGCCAAGCCTGGTATAAACAGTAGGAGGCCCAGGGGTCAGAGCAGAGGAGGGAAGGGAAATAGAAAATAGTGGCAAGAGAGAACAAGGGCTAGATGGTATAGGTCACAGTATAGACCTTGACTTCACTTAGAGTGAACTGGGGGGCTATTGCAGGGAGGGAGGCTGACATGATCTCTTTTATGTTTTATAAAGCAGCATGGGTCACTTTGTTTATTTTAGAATAGAACTGTAAGGGAGGACAAGGTGGAAAGAGGAGACCAGTTGTAAGCCAAAAAAAAAAGGCCAGACTTGAAGTGGTAAAATTATGCATCTCTTTTGAAGGTGAAGGTCACAGGACCTCCTGACAGACTGGATTTGAAGTTATTGAGAGAAAGCGAGTCAAGACAGTTTTAAGATTTTTGGCCAGAGCCACTACAGTATGGAGTTGCCATACCTGAGGCAAATTGGAGCAGATTTCAAGGGAGCTTCAGGAGTTCAAGACAGCTAGTACGTGGACATTTTTCAGACATCCAGGTGTGTGGCTATGTGAGTATCCACGATAAAAGAATGGAAACTTAGAAAGCTTATTACTTATCTTAAAAACAAATAGATATAAGCCCAGTAGCGAATACTTTTACCTCAAGAAAGGAGAATTGTTTTAACAGATCACCCAAAGGACTGAGTGACTAGTATTTTAGAAAAGGACTGTTCACTTGTCTTTTAAATTGGTTATTAATTTTAGAGCAGACTGTGTTCTCTGTAGCCCCAGTGCTATTCCTATCACTCAAGGAATAGCAAAGTAGCAAATGGACAAAGAACTACTGTCACTACTCAAACCAACTCCAAAGCTCCGCGCACATGCCAGAAGAAAGTAAAAGCCACTTTTTAGGATAAGCACATTCAGAAGAAATATAGGTTTTTCCCATAAGACAACACAGGATTTCTGGATCACAGAAGAGATTATCATCAACTAAAGACTTTTGACCACTAGACTGAGGCCAGGAATTAAAAGAGTTTTGACTGATAATAAGAGCCATCAAGTCTCTGCCATGGCACTGGGGTTGGCCTTGAGAGAGATAAGGTAGTGATGCCTGTTGTCATCTACATACACATTTCCAATCTGAATGAGTTAGAAATAGTCATCATTACCTAAAGCTTGTGAATTCACATAAAAGGAATTTGGATGTGACTGATAGTAAATTTTCATATGCTATTTATATGTGACTGCTAATATTTTATAGTCATTAAGGTAAAAATAAAATATTGTAACTAAATTTGTGATTTGTCAATTTGAAAATAATGAAGAATCTTATACCACTCATATGCTCCAGGTCACATTCACCCTAAGAGGAAGGCAGTTGAACCAGCTGGGAAGGTACTAGGAAGACAGTGTTATAAGGAAAAGAAAGAGAAGATGGTAGATGTTGGAAGGCTAAATGCCCTGGTTAGAAGTTTGGCTTTTATTCTGTAAGCAGTGGGAGTTACAAAAGCCTTTGGAGTTAGAGTTTGACAGGATTTGATTCAGGAAATTAGGAAGATATTTTTATACATAAGAAGTATCCTGTGAAAACGGAGGACAATGTAATATGTAATTATAGTGATTTTAAGAAATAATTTCATTTTTGAAAATGAAACTGATTTTTATATATGGTATTATAAAGAAAGGCCTAAATTAATGTTTTCAATATTTGTCTTCAAAAATCCAGATCTATATCCTTAGATATTTATATTTAGATGTTTCATTGTTTTCTCAAATATCTGAAACCAAATTTATGTTTTCTAAAAGATGTACATTTTCCAACTTCCTTTTCCCTTTTTGGGTTCCACTAATGTCCCATCTTTATATTATCACTATTCCAGTTCCATTTGTTCAGATACTGAATATCTGTTTTTCCCCTAAATGGTCATATTTTGAACATTTTTAATTCCCATTTCATAACTTAACTTTATATTGTATCATATTACATGTAGAAAACTCCACAGCCTTCCCCTAGATATCCTTGGGAAGGAACCCAAGGTTGCTCTACCACTGAGTTACACTTCCCAGCCAGGATTTGATGCAGGGGATTTTTATTTTATTTTGTGACAGGGTTTCTCTAATTTGCCCAGCCTGGCCTTGAAGTTGTGATCCTCCTGCCTCAGCCTCTCAAATTGCTGGGATTAGACGTTTGCACCACCATGACTGGCTAGCCTTTCTTATATACTTCTGCCCAAAGAATCAAGTTCCAGTTTGGTTTCCTTTGGTCTATTAAGTGAAATCTACATTTTCTTTCAATTTGCTTTCATGATTCCCCTCTTATGGACTTCAGTGGATTATACTTCTGTCCCTTTGCAGTTAGCAAGACCGATTGGTTGTGTCACTTTTGAGCCAGGACATTCAGTTGCTGGGATAAAATTCTCTAACAGCCTCTTCCCCTAGTGTGAGTACTGAGGAAGAGCCCTCTTGTCTTGATAGTAACCTCACAAGATCAAAGCTGAATAAGTCACTGAGTCATGCATGGGGGTTTGCCCTTGTATATCTCCTGCATCTGCAGCACATTTTATGTGGGCAACAAATAAACTTTTGTTACATTATGCTGCTGGAATTTCAGGATCCTTTATTATCACTGCATGTCTTATCTATCCTATTAAAACTGTGGAAGCTTGCCACTGTCTGACTTCATCATAAATATTTGATCATATTTTTCTCTTGAATTTTATGCAATCTGTCTTTGCTCACAGTTCTCTCATTTGTTCATGCCTTTGTGTGTTTGCTCATGTTTTTCCTCCCTCATGTCTACCTGCACTGAATGTCACCCATATGTCAGAGCTCAAGCTTTCTGTGTCAAATAATTGTGAGCCTAAATGTAAACAGCCTAAAGGTGAGTCCCCATTGCTTTGTGGGCCAAGCCTGGAGAGTTCCATCCACACAGCCTCTGTCTTCTGCCTTTTCCCAGCCCTACTGAGGTGAGCTGTTATCCCTTTCCCTAATGGCTCTTCCCTCCAATTAAGACTCACCACATGATGTATATTTTGAAAGCACTCTTTTGATTATGGAACTTTCTCGCTCAGGACATTCCCCATCACTTCTATAGTCAGAGGCCTAAGGAACGAAGTTCAGACATTTTAACTTGACATTTAAAGACTTTCAGACCAGTCACAGATTTTTCTTCTACAATTCTTTTATGCAAGTATAACTTGAAATTTCCAAGTTCTATGAATTTTATCTATTCCTTGCACCCAGGCTAGAATATCCTCATTTCTACCTACAAAATTCATGCTTCCAAAATCCATAAATCCAAAGAGAAAATATTGGTAATGGAGACCATGTTAAGATCAACACCATCTCTTCATCAAAAGACACCATTAAAAGAGTAAAAGACAACCCACAGACCCTGAAAATATGCATTCAGATTTATCCAATAGAGGACTACTTTTCACTATATGTAAAGAACTCCTGCAAATTAAAAGGGGAAAAAAAGCAGTCAAATTAAAAAAAAATTATGGAAAAAATGCTTAAGCAACCATTTCACAAAAAGGAACCCAAATTGCCAATAAAAATATGAAAAAGTCCTTAATGTTACTAACAATCCCAGAAATTCAAATGAAATGCACCATGAAAAAGGGCTGTATACCACTCACTACATTGTTTAAAATTTAAAAATATCAGCAAGGATGTAGAAGAACCACAGAAACACTTACCCATCACGTAGGAATGAATGTTATTACAGACACTAAGTAAAACTGACATGATCTCATATGATTAAACATGTGCATAAACGATGATCCAGCAATCAAATCCTTATGAGAAATTATAGGCCAAGATACAAACAAAAAAATGTTTGAAGTAGCATTGCTCCTAAAAGTCAAAAACCCTGAAATAACTCGGCAGCACATCAGTATAAGAATGAATGACTTATATATTCATAGAACAGACAATAGTACCGAACTACAGCTCTAAGGATCTCATGGTGAATACTAAAAGCACAACACTGAGCACAAGAAGTTAGGTACAGAAGAAAGTCAGATAGCCAGTGTCCAATTTTAGAAAATTTAAAAATAGGCAAAACTATATTATTTAGGAATTCATAGTCAAATAGCATAAATTCAAGCAAAGCCAGGGTATGATTGCTATCATAGTTAACAAACATACTGTTGAATTCTGAGGCAGGTAGGATGATGGTTACACGAATATATGCTTTATGGTTTTCATTTGAAGCATTTTTTTTGTCTCTGAGTTATATTTAACAATAAAAGATTTTTTTTTAATCCCATAAATGTCCTGTAAAATCTACTCCTTCACAAAATCTATTCTGACCATCTTATTACTGTGAGCCTGCTTTCCTCATGGTGTCATATTGTGGATAATGTGTCCTGGAAAGTCTCAGTTCTAATCTTTCTTTACATATATTGAGTTCTCCATATGTTAAATGTAGTGTTGGGGCTGAATTCTATTTTTAGTTCTAATATTCTATGAATTTAAAAATACTATATTATAAAAGGATCCCCGAACAAAAGTTCAGAATCTTATAAACAAATCATGTTAGAATGTCTTGAGGTTATAAGGGAGAACTTTGGAGGACAATCGGTTTGATGTTCTTGAATAGGTTAAACAAAATAAGATTTCAACTAGGGAAATCTCAAATGTTTAAAATAAAAAGGCACAAAGAAAGTAGAGGGAAAAATTGTGATATCAGCCACACAACAATAAACCACTTTTTCCTCCCCAAGAATGGGGAGATGAGTCACCAACTGACTCTAACCAAAAAGTCACAGAGGAAATTCAGAAAGAGAAGCTGCATTAGGGGAACTGAAACAATCATCAAAGAAATAAAGATACACATATTAATTTTTCATAAGCCAGAGTGCTATGTATTTAATTGGCCCCATTTTGCTGTTTTTATTTCATGGATATATTTTGGAGGAAATAGTCTATTCAAATTTAGGTTGTGTCTTAGCGATTATTGATAAATAATTTGAATAATTATGATATCATAACCCTCAAGAGAGAAGGACATTAAAGTCTGCTTATCCCTGATGCTCAGCCATTAAATTATACTTGAGACTGTTTATATAGCTGCTGAGTGGTGGCCTGGCCTATTATTCACTATTTCTAATGACAGAAATCTTATTATATCTTAGGAGGTTGTGTTTTTTAGTTTGAAGGCTGTCATTGTGTTTTCACATAATGGGTTACTTTATTTTGAGAGATTATTTTAAGGCTGCCTACCAATGATATCCCTTTACTTGTTTCACTTCACAATGTGTCTGACTCTTGTCCATCAGATGTACTGGTGTCAGAAACACTTAAGGAAGAACACTTCCTGAAGGTGGGATCACATACTTACATCTGAAGTATTAGCTGGGCCTATGGTTTGGGGTACCGTTTATGGTGGCTGAAAGAAACAGTTCCTCACTGATTGTCACTGGACAATTCTTATTTCAATTGGGGTGACTGAATACAGTTTGACCAGGTCATGGTACACTTTCTGGTTCCCCACACATGTGGACCTTTTGTGTTTAACACCGAAATGAAATTACCTAGAAATTAACATATTTTGGAATACAGTAAAAGAACATCTGACTACCATGCAGAGGAGTCAATTTTAATTACTTCCTCTTTCTGCTTTTTTTCTTCTATTTTTTGTTATAGAGAGTTTCTCAGTCCAATTGGAGATTAATATAAAAGAAGATAAGCTAAAACATTAGGTGTTTTGCTATAGAAGAAGATGCTATTTCCCCGGGTAAAATTTACTCCCATTCTGTTTGTAAATGAATGCTTGAAGGAATGGGCATGTTAGGTAATTCCTTATTTAGAATGATTAAAATGAAAAAGGACCTACATAATAAAAATGTATCAACTAAAAGGGCTGGTGTGAATGCACCTTGTGCTTTCAGATCATGCTGAATCTGACAACTTAATCCTGGTGCCACCAGTGAAGTCCATGCTTAAGGCTTTAAGGATGTCCCTACAGTCCATGCACTCACTGTGTTTTAGGTAAGTCATGCACAGTGATGCAGCCTCAGATTGTTTTTGAGCTTGTAGTCTAAAATAAGTGGATTCTTAGTTTGAATTCTCTTAATTTTTTCATTTCTTATTATGATAATTTTTCTTTGTGAGAACTATGATCTTATGTTCTGTCCCAACTCAGGCTTTGTGTGTGACATCTTATTTAACACCATATTTATCCTACAACATGAGTGGAATACTCATTCTCTTCTTTCATTTGTTATGTTGAACATAAACTTGAATATAATTCCTGACTATTATTATATTCACAAAAAGACCTGCTCTTTTTGGAAAGATTTTTTCAAGAGCTTCCCTCACAGATGTGTTGGCTGGGCTGGAGTTCTCCATAAAGTGGCCTGGGTGGGACACGTGGGAAAGCGTGACTACCATCTTTCCCTTGGTCAGAGAGGTCCTCACACCTTGGCCTTCTGTAGACTTTGATCATTCATTTGAAAAATTTCCTCAGTAAATCGGTCAATGTATAGAAGTACTCTTATGTTTAAACCAGAAAACCCTCAGGACACACAGAGTAGAATGTAGAAATTTGTTCCTAACTGATTTGTTTATTGAGCCTATCATATAAATCATAATAGTTATGACCTCAAACATAATGTTATTGTCTTTGTATTGCAAAAAAAAAAAAAAAGGGATGACCATAATCTGTTACTTAAATATGTTGCTGGCTAGGGCTGGGGATGTGGCTCAAGCGGTAGCGCGCTCGCCTGGCATGCATGCGGCCTGGGTTTGATCCTCAGCACCACATACACAGTGTTGTGTCGGCCGAAAACTAAAAAATAAATATTAAAATTCTCTCTCTCTCTCTTAAAAAAAAATAAAAAATAAAAAAAAATATGTTGCTGGCTAAATTTGTGTTATATTTACAGCTTTCTGTCAGAGATTAATTAATTCAGTTTTAGCTTCTAAAAAATTAGTAGAATAGGGCTGGGGTTGTAGCTCAGTGGTAGAGTGCTTGTCTAGCATGTGTGAGGTACTGGGTTTGATTCTCAGTACCACATAAAAATAAAATAAAGGTTCATCAACAGTCAAAAAAATTTTAAAAATTAGAATAAATCAATAATTCATATATAGCATAATAGGCATGATGGAAAAAGGGAAATGGATGAGAGAGATGGGCATTCTGGGGGTAGGAGGAACGCTAGAGTACTTAATAATAGAGTCATGAGGAGTTTGGCAATCAAATGCATCAAAGGTAACTAACATGGAGGTATTACAAATAAAATACTAGGGGATGGATTCCTGTATAATACCTGTTACTCACAGATTCTGATCAGGTGCATAAAAAAGGCCACAGTTGCCTAGGAAAGCACTCAGTATTTCTTCAGGAGGCAGGTTTAACACAAATCTTGTTGCCTTAGGAGGAACAGTAAGTTCACAGTCATTCATCAGCATTATCCTGACTCTATTGGTGTTGTATCAGAATAGTAAATTTTAGTAAAGTGGGTTAATTTCACTTTTTATCTTTTATTTTTTTTTTTATATATTTACCAAGGATTGAACCCAGGGATGCTTAACCACTGAACAACATCCCCAGTTCTTTTTATATTTTTATTT
Organism: Marmota flaviventris; assembly: GCF_047511675.1. Classification (NCBI taxonomy): domain Eukaryota; kingdom Metazoa; phylum Chordata; class Mammalia; order Rodentia; family Sciuridae; genus Marmota; species Marmota flaviventris. The sequence goes on from NC_092498.1 coordinate 77,343,032, forward strand.
AGAGACAGGGTCTTGCTAAATTTTTGCTTAGGGTTTTGCTAAATAGCTGAGGCTTTCTATGAATTCACAATCCTCCTGCCTCAGCCTCCCCAGCATTGGGATTACAGGTATGTACCACTGTGCCAAGCATTTTTTATTATTTTGAGGGCAACTGTTTTCTTTTGTAGATGCCAGTAGTGAGGTAAAATAAATAAAACCCAGTAACAGATGGAGGTTAAGTAAGTACATAATCATTGCTAGAATACCAAGAGTTTCACAATTGAGCCGTATTATTTTAAATTAATCTTATTTTAAACTGTAAAGGTCAGTCATTTTGACTCGAAATTCAGTTTTTACTTGCATATTTGAGCAAATATATAATCAAGCTGTAGTATTTTCTAGAAAATATTTTATAATCCTTAGTTTTCCATTTTTGGCTGTGCAACTAAAAAAAAAAAAAAGGCAGAAATGTACCAGACTGAATCTAAACCAATAAAATGTTTCAACACATCACTTCTCACATCCATAAAAATACTCATTTTTAATTTTTTTTCTTGGTCACTTGAAGAGCCAACAGAAATGGGATCATTTATGGTAAATAAAAAGCAAGTACTTTGTAACATGAACATATCAAACACATTTTGAAATCTGAGTGGACGTTCCTGGAATAGATTAGATCACAGATGGATTTATTTAGGTCACTGTCCCTTGCACTCTTGCTGAAAGCAGTTAGCATCCAGAGAGCAGGATGCAAATAAAAACTCGTTTTGATTGTAGTTAGTTGTTGAACAATGCTCCCTAAATCAGCTCAAATTAACTCTAGTTGGATGTGGATCTGCTTTGCTGTTGTTGTTTATATTCAAGGACAGCATTATTTGAAGTTGTTTTAGAAGCTTTGTCTCACTAAAGCTCACTTCAGTAGTGCATAGCAGCAGAGATCTGAGGATATAGCAGAGTTATTTGCTCGCTCTCCATTGACTAATGTGGGCTTTCTTCTTTGCCTGTGGAACCCAACATGGTTCAAGTATTTAGGAGGAAGAATGCTATTTGGAGAAATGTGATTTTTTTTTCCATTATTGGAGAAAATCCTAATTTGTCTAATATTTAAGGAAATTTTTTTCTCTTTAACACTAATTTGTTTACATGACTAAGTTCTGTGTACTGAGGTACAAGGGTAAATCTGTTTAGAGTTTCTGTGAATGTTTTCTAGTTTTTAAAAGGGCGCTTTCTGGTTTTCTTTTTCTGGACACTGTCTTGTCAGGACATGAAGCTTAATACTGCTGTAGTCATAATGTAACCAGGAAGTTTTTTCTTCAGGATGAAGCCATACTAACAATGGCAGAGTAGAGAGATGGGCCAGGAATTTGATAATATTTGTTACTAACTTAAGAATGTATCTTTCCTACTTCTGGACCTGTTCATTCATTCACCAAATATTCACTGAGGTCCTACTATATACCAAGAGTCTGAGTGCTGGGGATTTAGATTTGAGAAAATAGGAAAAATTCCTATTCAATGAAGCTTGCATTCAAATTGAAAAAGCCAGACATTTTACAGAATAAATCTATAAACTATACAGTGTGTAAGAAGGTGATGAACACAAATAAAAAATTAAGGGAATAAAATGTTCTGGGAGTTGGAGAGGGTGTAGCAGATATACACAGTCATCAGGAAAGGATAAACTGAGCAGATGATATGTTATCAAAGACAGCAAGTTGTGAGAGAATAAAATGTCCTATTGAATTTTTCTCCCATGGTATTTGCAGTCAAAACATGCTTACTGATACCAAGATTGTGGATAAGTTACTCAGGTCCTCATGGGAGCTGATAATTTTCTGCCTCTGGATATGTGAACATTTGCATCTCCTTAATATCTGGTATCATAGCCAATTCAAATGACTCTTATGTTATCTCTGCCTAATTATGTGCTGGGACAAATGCTTTGCTTTCTTCTAGTTCTGAGTCAACTTCTTGCCATTCTGGACATTCAGGTTCTAGAAGAGTAGAGGAAGAGAGAGGATTTTCAGTTGGATATTGAGGTCTGTGACTTTTGTATTATTTATACCAGCTTCGCCAAAGTAACAAGAGCTAGCATTGGTTAAGCACTGGCCATGCTCTGGATAATATTGCAGGTCCTTTGAATTTATTATTTCCTTTCACCGCCTCAGCAGTCCTATGAAGGACTACATTAGTATTAGTACTATTTTTAGCATTAGAACAGCAAAGGCAAAAATGTTAACTTTAATGGTCACAGAGTAAATGGTGGAGCATTGACTCACAGTATTGGATTTCCGGGGTCTCCTAAATTATATATAAGATATTTTTTTTTTTTATTTTTCATGTGAATATAAATGAATTTATAAAGCTTATAAATAATAAATGATCTTAATTCTCTTAAAGGTCAAAAAGTCACTGTAAATCATAAGAAACCAATGGTCCTTTAGCCCAGTAAAGACCCAGACTGTGTTGAAGTCTAATTGTGTCAGAACAGGACACAAAAGATACAGTTACAACTTTGGTAAAAACATATTATGATAAAATTAATTTCATAACACTGTTGAGAATGTTAATTAGTACAGCCATTATCAAGATTTTAAAAGAGTTTGGAGGATTAATTCCCTGTTATTTCAACCATCTTGTGATCTTTTAAATAAGATGTGAAAACTTATTCAAATACAGTTAATAAAGTCCACATGTCACTCATTACACCTGTGTTCCTTCCCAGCTGACTGGTTGTGTGTGTGTGTGGGGGGGTGGGTGTGGGTGTGGTTGTGTACATGCCTACATATGTGTATGTTTGCAACAGTGAATCTCACAATGGGCCCTTTGGTAAAATTGGACAAATTAGAGTTAAAGGATACATCCTGGGAAGGAATGCCTCTGTTCATTTATTTTTAGTATTTACAAACTGGCATTTGAATTTTCTTAACTGAAAGGTTAATAGTTCTGAGATTATTTGTAGAGAAGGAACTATGTCAAAAGGTTTTAGAGTATTTTTGATATCATCAGTCTCAAGCTATCACTAAGAGCAACCAAAAATGTTTAGATTGTGTATGCATGTGCACATGTGTGTTAAAATGCCACAGTCACAAATCAGATTGATTGTTTGCTCTATTTGCTATTTTTTTTTCCTGTACTGGCAATTGACCCCAGGGCCTAGTTCATGCTAACAAGGCCCTCTACCACAGAGCTACATTCCCCTATTTGCTCCTCTTGAGTATCCAGCAACTATTAGACACAGTTATTACAGAGATGGAGAGTGTTATTCATGCTTGAATTATAATAGACCTCTTTGATTGTTAAGATGAGGAAGTATAAAATCTCCTTTCTTTGGTCAGCTCTAAGAAGAAAATTATTATCCTGAGAAGCCGTCATTAGGCATTTTGTAGTACGGGAGGGATCAAAGCAATGAGACCAACTAATTGAATTTTCTAAAAATAAATATTCTTAAAATAGGGAGTCACTTTCCCAAGTAATTGTATCCCCATGTTTGGCTTAGGGGTGAGGTGGAATGGAATATTAAATGCAAAACTCCAAGTCTTTACACATGTTGGGCATCTACATCCTCCTGGCTGCTGCTCTGACTCTTTTCATACAGCAAGCTTGACACTTCCCATAATAAACTTCTTGCTGGCTCATCACAAGGGAAGAGTAGAAAATAAAGCAGGATACTGAGGCTGAAAGGGGTAATTTTCTTTGGTTTGTCTTAGTGAAAACATCCCATGACCCTCATAGTCCACTCATTGATTTAGCCTTCTCAAGTCCTAGCATGCTGAGGATTTGTGAGGACCATTTTTAATATAGTTTAGTTTGCTCAAGATTAAGTACTAACAGACTGTGCTTAAAAGCATATGGAAAAAATATAGGTCATATAGAACCTCATAGTATTTCATAGGACAAAATTAAGAGCCACCTAACAATACCATGTTGAATCTGTATTTGCTCTTAAAGCAGCTTAATTATACTGAGCCTGGATTACCTAGTGCATAACCAACAGTTGTATATAGTAAACTGTTTCTGTTAGCATGCTAGCAGTCACCAGAGACCGTCAGGACAGATAGCGCACTCTAGTAGCACCTGGCCTAACTCTAACATTTACAGCATTATTGTTAAGGGACTAGAAAATATTGAAAGTTTGTCTCTAAAAGAGAACTCATTATAATAGAAATATTTATTGACAAGGCACTATGGAAATTGATTCACTTCATTCATAATTGAGTCCTGACCCAAGGTGCTATAGGAACTAAACAGCTCTTTAGCTCACTCCCACCTCAGTGAGCCTGGACAGAAGGCAGCATAGGGGCACACTGGTAGCTCTCAAGTATCCAGCCAAAGCCTGTGCCCTGCACAAGGTGGGCAGGCTGTATTTAGTGTGGAGTATGTACCAGTGGGTCATGGAAAATACAGTCGGGCTACGGGAAGCCACATAGAAGCTTCATTGTTCCCACTTAGGGTACAATCTCTAAACACTTTTCCTGCACACACCCACGAAGGTACTACAGTCTGCAAAGGGCTAGTTTGGGTCGGGTGAAAGGAAGCAAGTAAGTTGCTGCATTTATTCACTTATTACAAATATTTGCTGTGTACCTACTTGTTCTGGGTACTTGTCCTATGTCCTGGGGATAGAGCTTACATGCTAACATCCTTTCTATAAAGCAGTCACTCTTCTAAGTACATGACTTAAACATGCTAACTGGAGGCCCTAGAACTTAGCATAACTTTCCAGAAACAGAATACATACCTGTGCAGTGATCTTAACCATTTTGCTATCTAGTCTATGGGTACTTGGAGTACAAAGGTATACTGGGAAAAAATGGGTACAGGGAGTTGAAAAGGCAGAAAATGACATGTTCTGTTGAATGTAACCAGCACTGTACTAGATACAACAGGCAGATCTTCTAATTTTGTGGTGTAACATTTTACAGATGTGGTTAGCTTGCTGAGGGTTACAATCAGTTAAGTGGGAGGGAACATCAGGAACTGTAAGTTTCCAAGGGCTTTTGATTCTTCCATTATACCACACTGCCACAAAAGAGAAAAACAAAACCAGAAAGCAAACATTTGAAAACATTTTCAATTTTGCTTCAAAACCTTTTCAAATTTGCTTGGGCAATTTGTGTGTGCATGTATGTGTGTATGTTCATTCAGATATTAGAATTAAAATCATAAATATATAGCATCTCAGACTTACTATCAATTTATTGATTTACTGAATGAAATAAATAGATATTTTGCTCTTTAAAAAAATCCTTATAATATGTCCAATATGAGTTCTGGCAAAGTTTTTCACATCCCTTTTCATTTTTGAGGAAAAAAAAATAATGTGGCAATTTCATTTGAAAAATTTCACATCCTATTTCACAAAAGTTTTTAGTCTTTGAGAGTGCAAAACATGATTTTCTTTTAAAAAATAAAAATTGCCTAATCATATGACATATTAATATGTATCTTGAAGTTTCCCTAAGCATCACCAGCACATCAGAACAGATGTAGTCACATAACTAGTAATTATCGACTTGGCCTTAACCCCTGCTTACTGATATAAGATCTTAGCTTTCTAGAGTTCCTCTGGTTTTCCTGGTGAAACCCAGGAATGCTCAGATTGCCAGACACATGCTGATGATCCAGTCCACTTCCTGGTCCTGGTCCCATACCTGCTAAGTGCTTTGATGTTCCTCAGACCCTTCCAACCCTTGCAATAGCTAGGATACAAGAAACCTTGGTATATTAAAGCTGTTCAGGTTTCTACTTTATATGAGAAACACTTATTTGAGAGCCATCAAGGAAGAGTTGCACCTCTTACATTGCACTAAGATGTTACTGAAGATGTCCTTTTGGCTTTTGCTTTGCTTTCCTTGAATACCAAATGAGAGTCTAGCAGGGCTGGGACAACAGATAAATCCAAGGACAAGATACGGTATTCACTCAGATTTTGCTTTACCTCCACTAATCAGTGCTTTCTGTTAAGCCATCATTCCAAGCTCCCAATCCCCACTTTTATTTTTTTGCAGGTTACCCAGTATCTTTGCAAACAGGCTCTTGGAGGGTCCACCCTGATAATTTTCTTAACATGGAATGATATCCATGGCAAATTACACATTAAAGTGACTGAGAAATGTCAAATTCAGACCAAGTAGTTTCAATTATACTATTAAGACCACTTGTTCTCATTTTCACTTTTGGATTGTTAGTAGTCACATGTAATAGACAAGGTATCACATTTGATTGAGTTCAACTGGAAATCTGGAAAGCATATTTCAATTTATAGAGTCAGAGTTGTAAGCCTCTGGATTATAGTATGATTTTCTAAACAACTCAGGTTATTTACTGACAGATTTTTAAAATCGAACAAAAAGTTGAAAGTATTTCTACTTCCTTTCAATGAACAATTAAACACTAAGTTTGACAGTAGGGTTATTGAATTATGTAAGCATGTATGTCTCAATGAAATAACAACTCATTGCAAAAAAACAAAGCCATTGTTAAAAAACAAAGCCAAGAAAGCACTCTACCTGTCTCCAATTTCATGTTGTATGTGATGTTAGGTGTGCCTCTCAGAGTGCTCACACACACAGGCACAGGTGGTTTAGCAGTCAAATAAATGTTTCATATGGGTGGTCTGAGACTCCCTAACACAAATCACTTATTCCAATAAACTTATAGGTCTTTTCTCTGAGTATGCTCCAAGTGGACAAGCTAATAAATATCTTGAGATATTCATTAGTTTTCCCTTTTCCTGGTGCTTACAGTCTACATGATAAGGTATTTGAGTACTAGAAACTATATGAGTATGGGAGAGATTGCATCAAAAATATCAAAGTGTTTGCTAAAATGCTAAAGGTTAGGATCATAAACTTGATTCCAAAATTAGCAATAGCATGTTATGGATTAAAAATCTACAAAATATTTTTGAACTGAAAACACATATGTACATAAATATACACATATGTAAATGTATCTTCTTGATGTGGTGGCAAACTGCCAATCCACCTCCTTTTGTCTCCTCCACCCCAACAACACCATATACATTACTTAGCCACATGTACAGGATTCTTGGATCTGCTGTGTAACATTTTCATTCTTTGTGTCCTCACTAGTTCATACGCATTTTACATTGGACATCACATATCTATTTCACAGATGATTTTTGCAGATAAAGCATCATCAGAGAGATCTCTCTCAGAAAGATGTTAAAGCTGGGAAATTTTTATATAAAGTGAAAGATTCCCCAAAATATAATCCATTGAGTTTCTCAGTAGTAGTATTTATGTAAATCAGACCCAGGTATCCCACTAGACCCAGACCCAGGTATCCCACCAGACCCAGACCCAGGTATTCCCTGCCCAGGGGCAGGGAAGGGAGATGAGGTAGGATGAGGGGATGAGGTAGTGGAATAAGATGGACATCATTACTCTAAGTACATGTATGAAGACACAAATGGTGTGACTCTTCGTTGTGTACAACTAGAGATAAGAAACATTGTGCTCTATATGTGTAATATGAATTGAAATGCATTCTGCTGTCATATATAACAAATTAGAATAAATTACAAAAATGATCAAGGTTCTACTTTATGTTACAAAACAAATCTTGAATTCTAGGATCTTCTACAATAACAATTATAATAACGAAAATAATAACAAAAACATGTAATGAACTTAACAATTTAAAAACCATTCACATTACATTTTAAGAAATTAATGGATTTAATACACATTAATACATGGCATATGTCATGCTAGTTGTTGTAAACTCCGTGTTAAGTGTTTTATTATCCATATTTAATGAAAGAACACTATTTTATTATTCCTTCAAGATCAAAGACAGAAAAAGTGATTCTGGGTCTAGTTTTCTTCTCTGCTCGGTAGTCATTGAAAAGTCATACAGAAAATTAAAAAGTATATACTAGATATAAAATACTTTGAACAAATATCCAGAATTATATTATCACATACTTTATCTTTGCAATAAAGAGTTCTTTTTTCACAGTTCAGGAATGGTTTAATAACTTCAACTCTAAAATCCAATTTTATAGAAATTAATATTGAGGGAGAACAAGTGATTTTTTAAAATTTTTGCACATATGTGAAACTATAAAATTCAAATTGCATTGACAAAGGAAGCGTATTTACTTAGCTTATGGAGTATGGGTAATATCTAGGGTATATAAAGAACTCAAAAAGCTAAGCACCAAAAAAAAAAAAAAAAACACCAAATACCCCTCCCCAAAAAATAACCCAATCAAAAAATGGGTCAAGGATGTGAACAGACACTTCTCAGAAGATGATATACAATTAATCAACAAATATATGAAAAAATGTTCATCATTACTAGCAATTAGAGAAATGTAAATAATACCACTCTAAGATTTCATCTCACTCCAGTCAGAATGGCAGCTATTATGAATACAAACAACAATTAGTGTTGGCAAGGATGTGGGGAAAAGGTACACTCATACACTGTTGGTGGGATTGCAAATTGGTACAGCTAATATGGAAAGCAGTATGGAGATTTCTTGGAAAATTGGGAATGAAACCACCATTTGACCCAGCTATCCCTCTCCTCGGTCTATATCCAAAGGACTTAAAAACAGCATACTACAGGGACACAGCCACATCAATGGCAGCACAATTCACAATAGCTAAACTGTGGAACCAACCTAGATGCCCTTCAGTAGATGAATGGAAAAACAAATGGGGGATATATACACAATGGACTATTACTCAGCAATAAAAGAGAATAAAATCATGGCATTTTCAGGTAAATGGATGGAGTTAGAGAAGATAATGCTAAGTGAAGTTAGCCAATCCTCAAAAAACCAAATGCCGAATGTTTTCTCTGATATTAGAAGGGTGATTCATAGTGGGATAGGGAGAGGGAGCATGGGAAGAATAGACGAACTCTAGAGAGGGCAGAGGGGTGGAAGGGAAAGGGAAGGGGCATGGGATCATTAATGATGGTGGAATGTGATGATCATTATTATCTAAAGTACAGGTATGAATACATGAATTGGTGTGAATATACTTTGTATACGACCAGAGATATGAAAAGATGTGCTCTATATGTGTAATAAGAATTGTAAGGCATTCTGCTGTTACATATAAAAACAAGAATTTTAAAAAAGAATTGTAAAGCATTCTGCTGTCATATATAATTAAAAAAATAATAAATGGGTATGTAACAAAAAATGATGTAAAAATGATTGTGATAAAACAAAGTTAGGGAGATAAAGTGTCCTTTAATAGCTATCCAAAAGTGCTAGCTAGCCACTAAAATTCAGGATTACCATAAGACAGAAGTTGAGAAGCAGCTGCTGAGTCAGGAACTACAACTCTTTTTACATTTAGATGAGGTGGTGAGGTGTCAGGATGGTTCTTGCCAAAGGAAACAGGAGCAGAGCATGGTCAAAGGTGTTTTGTTTTGTTTTTACTAAGCTTTCTTTCCGTCCTGCTAACTTAGAGGAGAATGAAGTCCCAAGCAATTGCAACAGCTAATGGAAGAACCATAAGATCCAAGTCACCTGGATCACGGAGTAACCCCAAAGGTCTATTTGTTAAAAACTTGTTCCCCAAGATAGCACTAACAGGAGGTGATGGGACTTTTATGAAGTAGAGCCTAGAGGGAGGTCCTTAGGTCATTGGGGGTACACCCTCAAACAAGATTGGGGGACCTCTGTCTCTTCCTCTTTTGCTTCCTAGATCTTGAGGTAACCAGTTTGCTGTGTCACACTCTCCTTCCCTGATGTACTGATTTCCAGAGGCCCAAAGACATAGACTCAATCATGAACTTGAATCTTAAGAACCATGAGCCCAAACAAGTTTTTTTCCCTTTATAAGTTAATTGATGTAAGTATTTTATTGTAGACACGGAAACCTGACCAAAAAGTAGGAAGAAAAGCAGACTGCCAGAGATGCCCAGGCCAGATGGCTGTATAACCAAGAAATAATCTTCAGTCGCAGCTACTGAAATTTTGAAGTTGATTACAACAGCTAATATTATCTAACAATGCAAAATTGAACACATATTTCAATTAAAGACTTATCATTATGCAATAGGTAAAACTGTACACTAAGTTATAGCTATGAAAGAAATTAAAAGTAAATTACTTAATGTCATCAACTAAATGCAAATTTTTTTTTCAGAGAGGTAGATAAAAAGATTACTTTTTACTTGCAAATATAGTTTATAAATGGGACTCTCTAATTAGTTATATAAGTATTATATCACTTTTTAAAGAAATAATAGATAACAAGGTTACCTTTATCTTTGGTATAATTTACAGGTGGAACTCTATAATTATGTAGGTATTATTTCATTTTGTTCTGATATATACAAACAGCATTTGTTCAGCATATCATTAACAAGAGATATGATCTTTAAGCAAATTGAAATTCATTTTTTTTTGGTGATTGGTTTATTTCACTTACATAATATCCTCTGGTTCCATCTATTTACCTGCACATGCTATAATTTCATTCTTCTTTAAGGATGAGTAATATTCCATTGTGTATATGTACCACATTTTCTTTATCCAGTCATCTGCTGAAGGGCATCTAGGTTGGTTCCACAGTTTAGCTATTGTGAATTGAGCATCCGTAAACACAGATGCAGCAATGTCCTGTAGTATGCTGATTTTAAGTCCTTTGAGTATAAACAGAGGAGTGGGAGAGCTGGGTCAAATGGTGGTTCTATTCCAAGTTTTCTGAGGAGTCTCCATACTGCTTTCTTTTTTTTTATTGGTTGTTCAAAACATTACAAAGAAGCTCTTGACATATCATATTTCATACATTAGATTCAAGTGGGTTATGAACTCCCATTTTTAACCCAAATACAGATTGCAGAATCACATCGGTTACACATCCACATTTTTACATAATGCCCTATTAGTAACTGTTGTATTCTGCTACCTTTCCTATCCTCTACTATCCCCCCTCCCCTCCCCTCCCATCTTCTCCCTCTACCCCATCTACTGTAATTCATTTCTCTCCTTGTTTATTTTCCCATTCCCCTCACAACCTCTTATATGTAATTTTGTATAACAATGAGGGTCTCCCTCCATTTCCATGCAATTTCCCTTTTCTCTCCCTTTCCCTCCCACCTCATGTCTCTGTTTAATGTTAATCTTTTATTCCTGCTCTTCTTCCCTGCTCTGTTCTTAGTTGCTCTCATTATATCAAAGAAGACATTTGGTATTTGTTTTTTAGGGATTTGCTAGCTTCACTAAGCATAATCTGCTCTAGTGCCATCCATTTCCCTGCAAATTCCATGATTTTGTCATTTTTTAGTGCTGCGTAATACTCCATGGTGTATAAATGCCACATTTTTTTATCCATTCATCTATTGAGGGGCATCTGGGTTGGTTCCACAGTCTAGCTATTGTGAATTGTGCTGCTATGAACATCGATGTGGCAGTATCCCTGTAGTACGCTCTTTTAAGGTCTTCAGGGAATAGTCCGAGAAGGGCAATAGCTGGGTCAAATGGTGGTTCCATTCCCAGCTTTCCCAGGAATCTCCATACTGCTTTCCAAATTGGCCGCACCAATTTGCAGTCCCACCAGCGATGTACAAGAGTACCCTAAAATCAACACACATAAATCAAAAGCATTTCTGTATATCAGCGACAAAACTTCTGAAACGGAAATGAGGAAAAACACTCTATTCACAATATCCTCAAAAAAAAATAAAATAAAATACTTGGGAATCAACCTAACAAAAGAGGTGAAAGATTTATATAATGAAAACTACAGAACCCTAAAAAGAGAAGTAGAAGAAGATCTTAGAAGATGGAAAAATATACCCTGTTCATGGATAGGCAGAACTAACATCATCAAAATGGCGATATTACCATAAGCAAATTGAAATTCAATAAATAATTAAATAATTATGTTATTGGCAAGTGAAAAATTATATATAATAGTAAACAATGTAATGTTTTGATGACTAAATCAAGCCAATTAACATATCCATCAACTCACATACTCCTCATTTTTGGGGTAAAAACATTTAAAACCCACTCTCAGCAATTTTTAAATAACTATATATTATTAGTTATAGTCACCATGCTGTATAACAGATCTCCAAAACTTATTCCTTCTGCCTAACTGAATGAAACTTGTATTTCAACAAACATCTTCCCATTTCCTGTCTGACCACTATACTCACAGCCCCTGGTAACAACTGTTCTACTCTCCTTCTATGTGTTCAAGTTTTTAGGCTCTACACATATGTGAGAATAGGCGGTATTTGTCTTTCTGTGTCTGCTAATTTTACTAAGCTTTGTGTCCTCCAGGTTCATTCATATTATTGTAAATAGCAGAATTTCTTTCTTTTAAAAAGGTGAATAGTATTCTATTGTGTATATATGCATATTCTGCTTACTAATTTATCCATGTATGAACATTTAGGTTGTTTTCATATCTTGGATGTTATGGATAACGCTTCATGAGCATACAAGTACAAACATCTCTTCAACATACTGTTTTTCCATAATGATTGTGCTAATTTGGATTTCTACCAGTAATGCATTAGGGTTCCTCATTCTCAATATCCTTATCAATATTAATTATAATTTTAGGGGTTTTTTTGTGTGATAAAAGCCATTTATGCAGATGTGAGGTACTATCTCATTGTGGTTTTAATTTGAATTTCCCTGAAGATTAGTGACAATGAGGACTTTTTCATATACCTTTTGATCTTTTTATGTCTTCTTTTGAGAAGTGTCGGTTCAAGTCCTTTGTCCATTTTTAAATAAGTTTCTTTATTTTCTTGATATTGAGTTGAGTTCTTCTATATTTTGAATATTAACCACTTATCAGATGTGTGCTTTGGAAATATTTTATCCCATTATATAGGTTGTCTCTTCATTTTGTTGATTGTTTCCATAGCTGTGCAAAAGTTTGATGCAATCCTCTTTGTCTATTTTTATTTTTGTCGTCTGTGATTTTGGGATTCCTAATCACATGTAAAAGCAGTCTCCGCATTTGTTTGTGAATGGACTCATGTTAGAAGCATTTGTGTAAACATTCTCAGTCATTGTGGCCCAGAGCCAGAATAGAGATGAAGATCTGGCTAAGCATTTCCTGTCTGTGAGACTTGTGACAATGTACTTTACCTCCCTGAGTCTCAGTTTCCACATTTACAATATAAGAACACCATTACCTAAGCTAAAAGATTTTTGTGAAGGCAAAATGAAATAATACTCATAAAACTGTCTTCTATTCTGTGCATCAAAATTCAAATGTTATTTGCTGTCATTATTTATGGCACTTTGAGCTTCATTAAAAAAAATAGAGGAAAACTTGGCTTAAAGTCAGCAGAAATTCACTTTCTACAGTAGTGCCTGAATATGAATCCATTTTAAATATTTCTGAGTTTCTCTGAACTTTTTTTGTGCTCTGCAGTGAGTTAAAGAAAATAACAAATTCGTTATCTGAGATTACCCATATGATCCACTCTTGGAGGTCAAGATGGAGACATGTTAATGGATAAAAGATATCATTTATTTACAAACACTTCAGTTAACTGAGGAGACTGTGCATAGTTAGCTGAACTCTGAGCTCTCAGAGGTCACTGCGAAGAGGAAAAAAATTAAGTAATCATCAGAATTAATCATACTGACGCCTGTTTGTCTGATATTTTTTAGAATATTGTGGGAAACTAACAGCAATGAAAGTTGGCAAGCAATTTAGAGTGTGTGTGTGTGTGTGTGTGTGTGTTTTATAAAATGTGGCTTTTAAACTTGTAGTTATGCTTTAGCCCAAACCCCATTCTCTGGAGTTCTAGGCAAACCAGGGTTCCAAATACAAGAAATGCCACGTACCAATTTATGAAAAGAAAACAGGTGGCGAGAAACTTAATATTCATATATGCTGTGGAATTTGAGAAGCTTGTTATTAATTGGAGAATAACTACACTGCATAGCTCATAAATGGTGATAGTCCTACTAACATTTATGTAGGAGAGATCTACTTCCATATTCTTTAAGTGAAAACATACATTTGTAAATAATTGAACATTTAAGTCTTACTTTAAAACAACACTTTGGGAAAGACCCATACTATTAGGGAGTCTTCAGAAATCAGAAGATAGGGTTTGAGGCTATAAACCATAGATAGCAATACAGAATTTCCATTTTTTAAAAGATAAAACATACAGTTTATTGGAAATAGGAACAAACAGAACTACTTCAGCAATGGAAATCACAAATGTCAAGATGGTACAGTGAGTTTTCATTGGAACACATGATTAAGATACAATAATGATCTAAGTCTCCTGAGTGTCAAATAAGAAAACAAAAATAAACCTCTAACATTCTATAAGTTATGACAGTCTCTAGTAATCTGTTTCCATGGGGGCTTTAGATTGAAATCTTGAAATCCAATGCTCCATGGAGACGATCTTTTAGAAAAAAAATTTGGGATAATAAATAAAAAGCGTCTCACAAGGATATTTGTGTATTCCATAGTGCTTAGAAGACTCTTTGTATTTCTGTTATTTAAAATAAAATTATTGCCTACTTTCACAAAAATTCAAATAATATAAAGGATATGTTGTTCTTATTCTGGATACTATAGAGACATAGAGGGTTTGGATATAAAGCAAGAGAAAACAGCTGCTCAAATATCTCCAATATTTTAAGTTCATTAAATCCCTTTTTTATCTCCCTTTGTCTAAATGTTTTTAAAATTTTTATTATCAGACCCCATTTTTTAATCTTTTAATGATACTTAGGGCTCTTTCCTAAACTGACTTCAAATTCTCAGATTTCTTGGTAAATTACACAGCCCTGAATAGAAGAGGCATTTTTGTTAGTTTTCTGTGATAAAAGAAATTTTTGGTTTGGGCTTGTTTGTTAACAGTTATATATGTGTTCAAATAGTTTAAGTATAACTTTTTAATCTTCTGTTAAAATTAGGAAGCTACGACATTCTAATAGAAACTCAAAGCAAATACATGTGCTTTTAGTACAATTTATGGACACAATAGTGAAATATTATTATTTCACCAATTATATTGAACAAATGGTAACTTGACTTGAGTAGTGACACATTCAGATACTCCAGCTATTTATTAGCTTTTTTGTATTATAATAAACTGGCCTTTCCTCAAAAGGTTATTATAGTGTTCTATTGATTGAACAAGTCATTTAGAAGTAAACACAGACTTTAGGTTTTACTAGTGGAAACAAATAGCATAGTTGTCATATCGGATTCATTTTGAATGACTGACTCCTATTGAAGGTCTTCTTGTGAGAAATAACGCATCCTGCTGGTGTATAAAAATAGAAGATGCAGTTCTTTGGGGCATATTTTTCAGAGCTCAAAAGTACTCAATTTCTATATCACTCTGTATGTCTACCATGTATACAAATTTATTCCTAACTTTAAAGCCTGTCATTTTAAGGTTCATATGAAATGCTGTTGCCTTAAGGGAAAGTGAGAGCAGAAACGGGTAGAGGTCAGAGATGAATCTGAGATATATTTTTAGAATTATTTGTCAACACTAGCCTCCACCCCCTTCTTACTGTAAAAGATTATTTATTCCCAAGAATAAAAGATATTTCTGAAAGAAGACTCTTTCACATCTTGTAAATGAAACGTACCAGTATGGGTTGCATATAGCTCATCTGAAATGCCTGCGACCAGCAGCCTTTTGCAGTTTGAATTTTTTCAAATTTTGAAATACTTTTATATCAGGAGACGTCTTGGGGGTGGGACCAAGTCTAAACAAGAAATTCATTTATGTTTGCTATGTATCTTTGACATATAGACTAAAGGTAATTTTGTACAGTACTGTTAATAATTTTGTATAAGCAACAAAATTTTGTATTTATTGAACCCATCAGAAAGCAAAGGGGTCACCATCTCAGCCATCCCTTGTAAACAATCTGTGGTTCTTTAGCATTCACATCCTTCCTGATTCTATACATATATACTATCAATAAGCAGTTATTTTCTTACATTTGTTCACACATAAATATTTAACAGCCGAAAATATGACACACCATGTATGCAGTGCAACTGATAGTGTGCCCAGGGCAGGCCATCACTACAAGAACGTTAGCATAGCAGCGACTAACAGTGGCAGCCTGATGTCTCCCCTGCACTACTGTGTTTTAAAAGCTGCCCTAGAGTGTGATTTTTTTTTTTCTTTTTTTAGGTGGGAAGATACAAGTGAAGTAGCTGTGGAAGCAGGATCCTCTAGGGATGAGGAGGCACTCTACTGAATGACATTTTAAGAATGTTCCCTCCAGAGTCATTTGCCTCATTAATCTTGTTTTTGTCCTGAAAGTGTTTTTGATTTTATAAACTGACACGATTCCCGTCCTGTCATGAATGCAGTGCTGCTGTAGTCCTTCAATAAGCCCACCACATACTTCACCTCCATAGCCTCTTTTCCTGAAGTGTTGCTAACATCACTTTCATTGTCACTATCATCACAGTCACCTTGATCCACAACCAAAAGTGCTTTTACCATCTGCCAATGAATGAACAACTGGACTATTATGTTGATGTTTAAAACATCTTAATATCTACTTCTAGACTATTGATAGACTCTGAAGTTAATAATAATTTTTTTATATTATATAATATAGGTACATATTTTATATCTATATTTTGCATATTTAAGAAAGTCAGGCATCATTTTTTTTCTCACTTGGCATATGGAATCCTTCAAGGTCACCAGTTTGTTCATCACCATCACAACAAAGTTATAGGTCAAGGTTGTGCCAGGTATGCACATCTGTGACCTCAGCCACTGGTCTAAACATTGGCCCTAGAATATGCGACATCCTTCACACTAAACTCCTTTGAACATCTTCCACACCCATGCCTCTGTTTACTGCTGCCAGTATGATAGTCTGAGGATACCCGGGTCACATGGCTGAATTATTGAAGTCACATTTGAGAGAAAATACATGGCATAAACAACATTTTTTTTTTTTAATGAGAATTTCAGCTGGAGGATGAGCAGAACAGTGGTCAAGGAATACAAAAATCTCTAAGTCTTCATATTGTTCAACTTCCCTGTGGTAAGCACAAACCAATGAGAGAAGATGTAGAAACAATCAGAAGAGATGTCTGGAATTCATGCTTGTTCATTAGCATAGTACTGGACTGGTAAGTTCATTATTTAAAAACAGCCGTGATGCAAGCTCTTGCCTATCTCAGCAAGTTTATATGTATGCCTGCCTCTGTATCACCACATGCCAACACAGTCATTCTCTCTGGCATCTTTAATTCCTGTAGGGGCTTTCTTATCAGCTGTAGTTAATGTCTTTTAGGGACATTAATGCCCAAACAGTGATGTTTCATCAGCATTACAGGCTTGTTTTGGCATTAGATTTTCTTGATGACCTTGGAAAACTTGTCAATTTCCCCACTGCTTTGTGACCAGCATATACTTTATCACCATACCTTCTCATAAATTTCTGCAACCCATCTCTTTGATATTGTTTCCTTTAAGTTTCAGTTCATCACAACAGATCTTTGCTTATTTCATGATCAGCAAACCATAAAGGAGCATGTGGTTACTGTGATGTTTAAGGTTTTACTCTTTTAACACATGCCCGAGATCTTCAATTTTAGAGCTATGCAGAGTTTTTCTATTTTCTGTCCATCACTTTAAGCACACAATTTCAACAGTTTGTCCATCTCTTTTTTCAGGTCCTGTCATTTCTTCCTTTGAAATATTACTTGAGTAGATGCATAATCCTATGTCTGCTCCCAGATTCATTCTCTAAATCTTTTGTCCAGTTTGTTATGGAGACTTTCTGGCTGTTCTCCTTCCTCAAATCCCTGGTCAATAATCTTTTGTACCATCTATGCAAACTGCTCTGTAAATCTTTGAAATCACTACTCTTTGTTTCACTATCTACTCTTCATTTCTATAACTTTGTCATTTCAACAATGTCATTTAAACTGAATCATATAACATGCATTGTTTCAGAATTTTTTCACTCAACATACATTTCTGAAGATTTATGCAAACTGTTGCATGAATTAATAATTTATTCCTTGTTATTCCTATTATTCCACAGTTCAACCATTTCCCCATTGAAGGTCATCTGGGTTATTTCCAGTTTGAGGCTATTACAAATAATGCTGTTGTAAACATTTGTGTACAAGTTTTCATTTTGGGGGGATAAATGCCCAGAAATGCAGTCACTATTTCACAGAGCAGTTGCATTTTTTAAAAGAAACTCTGAAACTGTTTTCCAGAATAGCTGTACAGTTGTACATTCCCAACAGAAATACATGAGTTTCTCCATATCTTAACCAACATTTAGTGTTGCCCCTTTAAAAAAAAAACTGTATTCATTCTGATAAGTATGTTTTAAGATTTCATTGTACTTTTAATCTGCACCTTCTTAATGGCTAGTGATATTTTGTTGTATGCTTGTCTTCTACATAGCTACTTTAGTGAAAAAATACATTTATGCCTTTTGATAATTTTATAATTAAATTATTTGTAGTTTTTCATTTTGAGTTTGAAGAACTCTTTACATATGCTAGATATTAATCCTTTTGACTATTTTGTGGTTTTCAAATATTTTCTCAGTTTGCATCTTTTCATCCTGTTAATAGGGTCTGATACAAATAAATTTTTTTTAATATTGGCTCAACTTATTATTAACTTATTATTTTTTCTTTTATGGCTCATGCTTTTGATTTCAAGTTTAAAAATTCTTTACCTACTCCTAGATTCCAGAGATCTGTTTTCTCCTAAAAGTTTTATAGATTTTTATGAGTTAATTTTTATAAAATAAGGGGTAAATTTTAGGTCAAAATTCACTTTTCATTTGTCCAATTACTTATTTGGCAGATATTTAATTACTCCAGCACCATTTCTCCTTCATTCATGGAATTGCTTTTCTATCTTTGTCAAAGAAAGCTGGGTATATTTGAATATTTCTTTTAACCTTTATAGCTTTCTTTTTTTAATAATGCACTATTTGAATAAGAATGGTGAGAGCAGATAATTTTGCTTGTCCCGTCTCACAGAGCAAACATTCAAACATTCAGTCTCTCATCCTTAAGTACAATTTTAGCTATATATATAAACTACAGTGGATATATATATATACACACACACATATATATATATATATATATAAAACATATAAATATATATACATATATATTATCTATTTATTTATTTTGGAACTGTGTATTAAACCCTGGGTCTCTCACATACCAGGCAAATGCTAAGCTACTGAGCCACATCCTTAGTTACAAGCTTAGATTTATTGTAGATTCTTTTTATCAAGTTAAGAAAATTCTCTTCAATTTCTGGTTTTTTGAGTTTCTTTTTTAAATATAAATCAGTGTTGAACTTTTTCAAATTCTTTTTCTTCAGGGACTATATGAGCATATAATTTTCTTCTTAAGCCTGTTAATGATAGATTTTGTAATATTTACCATATTTTACTATATTGAATTGACATTCAATATTAAATTCGACTTAAACCCCACTTGGTCATAATGTACAATATATTTTATATATTTTGAATTCTATTTCCTAATATTTTGTTAAGAGTTTTGCATCATATTCAAGAGAGATATTGGTTTGAGGTTTGATTTAGTTTGGTTAGGTATTGTGTTTGGTTTTTGTATCATGTAATACTAGTTTTACAAAATTAATGAAATGTTCTCTTTTGTTCTATTTTATGAAAGCAAATATATGGAATTGGTTTTAAATTTTCTATAAAGTTTGGTAGAATTCTCTAGAAAAACTATTTTATTGGAGAACAATTTGGGGGGGAGGCATTTAAATTATTGATTCCATTTACATAATGGTTAAAGATCTGCTCAAATGATGCATTTCATATTGGATCAATTGTGCTAATTATGTGATTTTGAGGAATTGGTAAATTCCAATTTAGGTATGCAGAGTTATTTGTAAAATGAACTTACTAATCTTTTGATGTCTCAGGGCCTGTTTTACTCCTGATGCCAGTCATTTTAATCTGTTTTGTTATTCATAAGTTGTCATAAGCTGTCCATGGGCTGTGTGTGGATTATGTTACTTATCGTACCCTAGTGAGGGGATAAGTCTGGCATTGGGAACTCCTGTGGCACCCCACCACAGGGATTGACTGCCTGATACAGGTGAGCTTTCCCTTCAAGCTCTGCCAAAGATCCCACACAGCACCTGAGATGGATGTGACCTGAGAAGATACCAATCAACCTGCTGACTACTAGACATCAGGAAGCAAGACTCTGCCCTTGAAACCTTATTCCTGCCTTTGATGTACCCCCTTAATTAAACCACTGGAACCATCTTTTCTTTGTCTAGTTCCAGCACCCACGTGGACTAGATCTATCAGGGGTTTTGCTTTTGTAAATATATTTATGACTATTTGTGTTTTGTTATTCACTAATTATTTGAGACTTTAAGTTTTAGGGTGGTTTACATCCTCATGGGCAGGAAGAGGAAGCCTCCAATGAGACACCTCCGTTAATAAGTCTTACCAGAAGTTTATGAGTTGTGCTGATCTTTCAGAGAAATAGCTCTTTATTTCATTGATTTTTCTCCATTGTCTCTATTTTCAACTCCACTGCTTTCTATTCTTTTCTTTATTATTTCTCTTCTCATGACTGCTTTAGGTTTTATCTGCTCTTTTTAATGTAAACTTTGTGCCCCGTGTTGCAGACATGCTGTTAGAAGCTCTAGGGCTGGGATGCAGCAATCTGCGTTTTAACCAGGCCAGGTGCGATGCACACTAAAATTGGAGAACCACTTTCCTAGAGAAAGGTGACATCGCCATCTACCTTGGCTACCACAGTAGCTTCCAAACTCTGGTTTCCTTCCATTGTTTTCTCTGTACTGAGATTAATATATATTAAATAAAAGTCACATTTCTCGATTTTTTATAAAATAATCAATGACTTGCTAATACTCTGGGGTTAGAGACCACAGTATTTAATGTGGGCTGTAAGGTTCTCTGAGGTCTGGGAATCAATCTGCTTCTCAGGTCTTATTTCACACAGTTTCTCCCTATTACCCTGCCCCACTGGTCTTCTCTCAGGCTTTTCTACTGTCTTATCTAGGTCCCCCCTTGGACTGATTCCTTTTAATACACTCTTCAGAAGATGTTCTTCCCTGAAAAAAAAAAAAACTTTGTAGCTTCCAGGATAAAGTCTCCCATTCTGCTATTCAATTGATCAAGTACTTTTTCTAGCATTGATCCCAGTTGTAATTTTATATTTAGTATGTGATTATTTCATTAATTGCATGTCTCAGCACCTCAAATTAGCCTGTAGGTTCCTAGAAAGAAAAGACCTGTTTGCTTTTTGGTTGCCATTATTTTCTTCAATATTGGCATAGTGTTTACTGTGTGGTTGACACTCTTGACACTTGAGAAATATTGAACAAATTCATCAATGAGTGACTGCCAAAGAAAATGTATCCTAACATATGTTGAGTTCCCTGAAACTCTCCCCATCCATTTGAAAAACAGATACTGTACTGATGCTATCCCTGGAGCAAACATCTGTGAAAAGTAGGACAATTCCTGTTCTACCTGCTGCTAGAATTGATAAGACTATCGTCCTACCATACTGGAGAATTCCCATCAAATATTAAAGCTCAATGTGAATTTTGCCTATCAAGAATTGAACAAATCAGTGGTTGATTTTTATAGCAGCATTGTTTCTATTGTCCATAGAGCTAAATGGAAACTTTATAATCATTTACAACAACTTTTTGTAGAAAAACAAAATCTGGTCTCCAAACAACTTCCTTACAAATAAATCTGATTAACATACCCCTACTTGCTTCAGGGGATTTACTACATAAGCAGAAATTGGTTTGTTTATGTTTTTCCTTCAACTTCTTTACAGTACAAATGTTTTTCACTGCCCCATAGCCCTTTTGCATTCTACCTCTAAAATTTAGAGCAGAAATCAAAACTTAAAATTAGAACTTCAGAAACATACGTATTAAAAAAATTACAATTGATGACTTTTAAAAACATTGATTCCCCTTAATACTTCTACTAGACATAAGAGCTCCTGCATAGATCCTTAATTAGTGATGAGAAGGGAAACTGTACGGCAAACCTAAAGTAAAAAATAAAGGTTTCTAAATTCTAAAACAAACAGTTTCTATACTTCCCCAAAGGCTTCCAAGACCTCTCTATCAGTACTTTCTTTCTGGGACAAAACAGCATACCCTGGCCAAATGACTGTTTTTCCCATTGGGTTATAGGATTCAAATGATAAATTTACTTTTAAGAGTTAAAGATGCAGTAACTCCCCTAAAGGCCAAATCTGATATAACAAAGACACCCAGAATCTGCTTAAAGTCTCAAATCAGGGGATGTTTTAAAAATGTCATTAATAGGGGTTGAAATTGTGGCTCAGTGGTAGAGCACTTGCCTAGCCTGGGAGAGGCCCTGGGTTCCATCTTCAGCACCACATAAAAAAAAAGTAAGTAAAATGAAGTATTGTGTCCAACTACAAGTAAATAATAAATATTTTTTTAAAATGTCATTAATATAGTGGATGTTACTCTGCTTTGATCTTTTCAATTCTGTCTTGTTATCTGTACCATCATAATTAAATGTGGAGTATTTTTATGAGTATATAACATGTTACAATTTATGTTTTATAGCTTACAAAATGTATATATATATATATGTGAATAAATACAGTGTGTGTATGTGTATATAGACATCTTTAGTTTTTATTTTTAGCACATTATAGTTACACATAGTATTTGGTTCATTTTGACATGTATTAAATGCATATTGCATGGTTTTCTCCATTTGTATAAATCTTCCTACCAGTGTGTATCTCTTTATATGTACATGTGTGTGTTAATATTTATATATATATACCTGTTTGTATGCATACACATGCACACATGTATACCCACATGCCTTTCTATCAACAGAAATAAAATTTTATTTTATGTTAAGCTCATAACATATGGATTAAATACATTTCATCCTTTCTTTTCCCAATGAAAAACAGGCAGTTGTCAAAGCCCTTGTAAGGCTAGAAATCCACCCATGTCTGTGCTTGAACTGTGCATATGGTGTATCATTATGTCTTTAGGAAGAAGTTACTGTCACACTGCCACAGCTTTTACCAGACCCTCCCAAGGCTTGTGTGATAATATGTGTACAGTTTTCCCTCAGATTGAATCACATGTAACCAGTGGCAAAGTGGAGTATCTCAGTACAAAGTAATGGTCAGCACAAGGCTCAAAAAGTCTTGAAAGAAGAAAAAAATTACCTATATGAAGAGATCTGATTTGAATTCTTTATTATATTTTAATTGTATTCTTTACAGAAGGAATTATAAGCATTCCCAAATAATAACCTTAATAAAATTCTTGACCCTTTTATTATAGCTGGAAAGCCAGTCAATTTGTAAATAGGTATTTTTAAGTGAGCTCTGATATCCTTATAAGAGGAAGACAAATTAAGGATAAATATAAGAAACTGAGGGTACATCATTTCATACCTGAACAGTGGTGTCTAACTGTTTTTGGCCATCTGGCCAAGGATAATCATCTCTAATAAATTTTCTTGATAATTGTTTCAGGTAAGAGGAAGTCCTAGGCTTCAAGGGAGTCTGGGTTCCTTGGAAACATCAGGGCACAGCACATGAGTCAATTCCTCCAGGTGAGACGTGATAATTCTATCACCTTCTTTTGTTTAGAAATGCATGTTTCAATAACAAGAGGAAGCCTACTGGGATCTCTGGGGGAAGATTTTTCTGGGGGGGAAAAAAATGACCTAATGAAAAGACGTTTCTCAGCAATGTTGTTTTATATGTCGGTTATGCTAAGAACAAAGACCAACATTGGAAGATAGCAGAATCAAATCATGGAAAACACCTGTGTTCTCAATAATGAGACTGATTTTCTTAGTAGACCAAGTCTGGAAATACCCCAATTTCTCGATTTCTGATCTTGTGAGATAATATATTATCTATTGTTGACACTGTATCAGGTTGGATTTTCTTTTATTTGTAGCCTAAACCATTTAACCCATGTAAGTAGTTTATGCAAAACTGGCTGTGTAAAAAAATGTAACTCAGTGATGGTGAATATTTTTCTAACAAACCTTCAAGTTTTCTTTTTCCACTTAAAGCAAATTTAATCATAAAAAGGCAACATATACCTTTTATTTTATCAATCATCTTTGAGCATATGGAAAATATTAGATTTAAAGAATGAATGAGTTATAGTTGGGAATAAGATTAAGATAAGTAAGACTTATCTGCATTTTTAGTAATTCTTTCAAAGCACAAGAATCAATCTTACATTTTCTAATCTACTCAATAAATGTTACCCAAATGTCTCAGTTATCAAAAACTATATGGTAAGCAAGAAGAAGTTGGCTTTTTAGTTGTGAATTATTACGTGGTTCCTTGAGAAGTCAAATGAAACAACACCCAAAGCACACACAGAATTAGGACATCAGTGTAAAGTAGAATTGAGGGCAGCTCAGAAATGTTTAATGGGTTATGACAACAGGAAGTTCTGATATCAGATATGCGGACTACTGAAGAAGCCAGACCTTAGAACAATCAGGAAGTTTCCCAGAGCACACCCAAGTATATCTCAGGCAGTATGCCTAAGTCTGGAAACAACCTTAAGAGAACTGTGCTTAAGAATTCATTTGGTATTTACAATCTCAGTACTGATCAGATTAGATAAGCTTTACAAAATAACTGCTCCTTTTCTTTATTAAACTAATGTTTCCAAAATGGGACAAACTCACAAGAGTTGTATTCTAAAAGATTGTAAATAGGGACCTGTAGATTGCTTAACAATTTTTTCTTTGATGCAAAGAACTTGTGTGATATTGATTATCTTATCTCCAGAAAAGTAACGACTCTGACTAAAAAGTCATACAATCAGGAGATCCAATGAGTTGGTGGTCAAGATGTTCAAAATCCCTCAGGAGTTAGTCAGAAAAGTAGATTTTCTTTTTTATGATATCATTCACCTAAAGTGTGGGGATTTAAATTCATATGTAAAAACCATTCAATACAAGTTTAAAAAAAAATCCCCAAAATTTAGTAGTCTAAATCTATTAGTTCATGCAATTATGAACATATTAACACAATATAAGGAAAATACATTTGATATAATATACGTATCTTATCTATGACAAATTTCTTCCTTTTACATGTAAAAAAATTAATGAATGGATTTTATATAGTATTAATGCAACTTGATTAGGTAGACAACTCCAATTGATACATATTAAATAATCTGTTTGCCCTAAATATATCTGATCAGTTGTATAGCAGTCTGATTGTTTTTCAATACTGGCAAATGGCCCATAGCTGGTGATAAAGTATTAGTTGTGGTTCTAAGTGGTTGGAAGTGTCAATGGCCATACCACCATGACATACCCAATCTCAGCTACCTGGCAGGCAGAGTCCTGCTGGAACCCCAACTTTGCCTCATTGTACATTTTCTTATCTTCCATCTGAAGTAATTGGCCCATATCATTCAATCAAATAGGCCAACATTCTTTTCTACCTAATGATCAAAACAGAAAAAAACAAAAAATATGTTCTTTGGCTAGAGAATCTATTTTTTTCCTGGGGAGAAAATGTCAGAATTTTTAGAAAAATTTTTAAAATTATTTATTATGATGGAAACTTTTAGATCATCTTCATAATGCATACATTATGCATATTTAAGCTCTGTGTGTGTGTGTGTGTGTGTAAAAGTAGATTTATTCAAGTAAGAAGAAAAGAGAGAGCTCCTGTAGGGCAAGAAGAGACCCAAAAGGGGTTACTGCTTTAGCATACTAGTCTAGATATTTATATTGTTACTAGGTAGGGGCATTTGTCAATATCTATGCTAACCTGGTATTAGAAAAATGCCCCTTTTCAGCTTGAAGTAGACAGAATAGTCATTGCCTCTTTCTCCTAAAGGGCAGTTAGGGGCACTTCTTCAGAGCCGGGAAATGAATAAGGGATAGTAAAACAGGCAGACAGTTAAGGAAATGCTCTCCCACCCCACAAAAGAGGCTTCCCTAAACAAAGAGCCTACTCCATGAAATTAACCTGTGGAAACATCCAAATGTTCTAGTCAACTCCTTTGTTCTGAGGTGGGCTGAGGGAAGGCTACAGACTCAAGGGCTAATCAATAGACTTAACATTTTTCTGATACCTGTTTAAAATTTTCATTCTTAAAGAGAAAATCTGGAAATAGATCATGAATCTCAGTAGAAGTCACATGAAGGACTTCTTGAAACTCTGACACATATTTTATCAACTGGCAGCATACGACCCTGGAAATATCCCTGGGCTAAGACTCAGATGATTTGGGTTCTAATTTACCAGCTAGACGTTGGATGAATGACTTAACCACCTTACTCTTATTTTCTCATCTGTAAATAGATGTGACCATACATTCTTTAATAAATTCTTGAGGTACATTTTTAAGATTCAAGTGTCAAAAGTGGTGAAAGCTTTGTAAAAAGTCTATGATATTTAGATACATCTGTTTTAATGTGATATTTTGAACTCTGCTGATAATTTTGATACTATTGGGCGATAACTCTTTTAATGATGTATCAGTATAAATTCAGATGAATATGATATCAATTTAAAATGGCTGTAGAAGCAATGTCTTTATCTCTCAGAAAAAAAAAAAAATCTCAGAGTTAGCCATGGAGCCGGAAGGTCGTCGGCCTTGGGAAGGACCAGACTTCCATTCCTCATTTCTCTCATCTTTGTGTAGCTTCCGTTGCTGACATGCCCATGTGAGTTCTAGCTGTTGAATCTGTCTTCCCTGAAGGGCAAGAAAGGAAGGTGCATAGGGTAAAAAGTATTATCTTCCAACTGAAGCAGCCACTGCAAGGACATTTCTGGAAGAAACACACAGTGACTACTGCTTGGCTACTCCAAGGGAGTCAAGAAAATGTAAACTTTAAACTGAGTCATCAATAGTTTCTTGTGATATTCTCCTTTTTTGTAACATAAACAAAACAAATTTTTTGAAGAACCAATCTGTATTTCTTCCTTTAGATTCACTCTGTCCTACCCCTGACCTCCCATATCTCCACCTGATCTAAGCTAAGAAATGAATCAATGCTCAGAAATGAAATCAGAGATGGGCTTATATTCAAAGTTGCTTCAAGCAAAAAATACTTGGAAATAAAGAGCATGATTTTTGCCTTTGATGTGGTTGCTTTGATAACTTGAAAATAACTACATGCTCATTTATTCATTGATTTTTAGTAAATTTGTATTGAGCACCTGCTATGTGATGAATATTACAGAAAATGTTCAGTGGGTTAGTTCAGAATGAAGGTGTACTGGGGAATATTAAAATAGGGTGATTAAGAACATGAGTGGGCAGGTAAAAGGACGGTATTTAGGTGGGAGGATAGGAGGTATAATGTGGGATAAAATAAAAACCTATTTTATAGGAAATTAAGGAATAGAATTTCTACTGTTAGCTAATGCTGATTAGCAATTCATATAACTGATTGGACAATTGCACATAAAGTCTCATCTCTCCTTATTTCTGTTCCATATAACATATCTTATTGGATCATAAATGGGTCCACATAAACATTTCCTGCTTTGTTCGTTTCTTTTTTAAAAATTTTTATTTGTATATGACAGCAGAATGCATTACAATTCCTATTATACATATACAGCATAATTTTTCATATCTCTGGTTGTATACAAAGTATATTCACACCAATTTGTGAAAATTTGTTTGTTTCTAATAGACTGAATTGATGATCACTTCAAGTGAAAACTGGACATGACCAAATCACATTCAAACAGGTTTGCTAATATCAGTAGTATTCCCAACAGATCTATGCACTAAAGGAGAGAATGTCAAATATAATGTGCCTCTGCTTCACTAATGATTAAATAATGCCACTTTGATTATAAAGTCATAGTCATCTAAATAATTTATGAATGTAGTTATAATTTTTTTTTTTACCAGTCACCACTTGTATTTTCTAAAGCTTTTTTTTTTTTTTTTTTACTTTGAGGATTTGGATTCCATTTAAGTCCTATTAATCATTTGCTTAACAGTCCTTGGGCATTTGCAATATGCTACATAATATACTAGCACAAGTTGAGGTACAGATATAACTAAGTATCAGTAAAAGTCCGATTTCTCATACCTACTTGCCCTCCTCCATTATGTCATATTTACAGTACTATGGCCATATACCACCTAATCCCATGGAACCACTAGTAATGTTTCCATTTCAATCTAGTCTACCTTAATATATTAATGGCTCCTTTTACAGTGAGGAGAGTCTGGGGTGTTCACTTCAGATAATGATCTGTTTGTAGAATTAATTTGAACCCATCTTGGCCTATGGACTATGTCAAGAAGAAGGAAGTGAATTCCTTGCCTTTAAGCTCTTGATTCATCTCATGAGTCGCCTGCAGGCCTACCCTGTGTTTAAGAGGAGGCTCCTTGGACTGAAGTACATGTGGTTTGGCAGGGCCTGGTGTGAACATGTAAGTGCCAGTAACCACCACTGTGTTCCAGTGCTGTGTACTCATTGTGATCATAGCCTGATCATTATCATGTCTGGTAAGGCCTGCTTCAAAGGAACCTTTCTTGTGATTTGAGGGAAAGAAGCCATAAGAAGACACATCTAGAAACTGTAGTTGGCTTTGCTGCTTGCAATTCAGCCTTGGATTATTCCCATAGTGGAAGAGAAGGCAGTGGAAGATGGTGTCAGACACTGGGACATCATGAAGGTTGAAGGGTGTTGGGATGTTTCTGCTTCATAATAGGATGTAATAAGTGGGTATGCATTTATGGCATTACTGCAGTATAAGAAACAGCATGTTGGATCAGAAAGATGTCAAACACAATATCCTGACCTTTGATGAGCTGCAGTTTCATTGCAGAGACAAGATAAATATACATAAAAAGGATACAAAAATGACAGTTTATGATTGAGTTAAATAACTTATATGGTTTGTATTGTGAAAGCTCATGCAAGGATTTTGTTCTTTAAAGGTGGTTGCTTCATCTTGTGGATCACAGCAAGAGCACCACTGGATGCTTCCCTAGATGAGTAAAAGGCAGTGTAATAACAATCACTTGTAGATAAATGACTTAATATTCACTCAGGTGCCACAGGGGTAGCACCCTTGATGACTTATAACATG
Source organism: Marmota flaviventris (assembly GCF_047511675.1). NCBI lineage: Eukaryota > Metazoa > Chordata > Mammalia > Rodentia > Sciuridae > Marmota > Marmota flaviventris. The sequence continues at coordinate 77,372,149 of NC_092498.1, forward strand.
TATTACCTTTCATATGCCAAGGCTTTAGTTTACAATTTAAGATTCTTAGCGGGCTAGATGGTAAAGTCGACAGAAGGTGAGGCCATGTAGAATGTTGAAGACAGTAGTTGAAAAGGCTCTGGTCCTCTGTCATCAAGCACGAATGCAGGCCTAGGTGGCTGAGCCTTCAGTTATTTTAAAAGAAGACGGAATGTTGAGTGGAATGCCCTAGTTTTCAAAGCACTCTCTCTTGGGGTGAAGTGGTCAGCTGCATTTTGCAAACCCATGTGGTGGGCTGTAGGCCTGCTGTTTCTGAGATGTCCTTGGGGGGCGCTCTTGGCCGCAGGAGCGGCTTTCCATCCAGCTTTTCTGACCAACACTGAGTATCAATAATGAGACTATAACATATTCTAAGAAAATACTACACTGTAAAAATGCTAATCGATAGTTAAGGTACCCACTGCCCCATCCAAGATATAAAATAAAAGCCATAGTATCCGAAGTGATTTTGAAAGCAAATATCTAAATGTGAAATATTAGCAATTATCTTTCTAAACATCATTCCTGACGTTTTCTTCATTTTAAGGTAAAAGCTATAACTATCTTTTCTTGTCTGAGTTCTATCTTGAGCTTCTCTCTTTAGTCTGCACTGACTAATTGATTCTATGGCCAAACCTCGTAATTAAGATTAAAGCACCCATGTGTCAGAAGGTAAGTAGGGCTTTCAATTCTTTAGTGATTTGTTGAATAGATACAAGTGTTGAATAACAAAACTTTACCATATCTTTCTCTGTGAGTGCCTTAAATTGAAGAATAATTAGTAAAATAAAGAATAAAAATGATATAAAATTTACTAAAACAGTCAGTAAGCCTGATAGAACCAATAAAGCTCATACCTTTTTTTTTTCTTAAGGCCATTGAACATGTATAAATTTAATCTTGTATTTTGTCATAAACAAACTTAGAAGCACAAAATTCCAAATGCTAATGATTAATATTATATTATGTGATAACATACTAAAACTGTTTCAGTAAAACCAGGAACTAGATAAGGATTTTCACTATTTTTATTATTCAAGTATCATAAAAGAATGTAGATAACAGTGGAAGAAAACGAAAAACTTGGTCTATATATTGGTAATGAAGATATGAAAGTTGGGTTTTTTTTTAAAATATAATGCTCTAATTGAATAACTAGATAATTCAAGAGACTGTAGATTTCATTCTTTTCAAAAATCAAAATCAGTGGTGTGGGCTCTTGATTCATTTTTCTGATGATGTCTTTCTTTCTGCCTATACATAACTCCCAACAGTGCTTGAAGACTCCAAACTGCAGCTCCTGCTTATCATTATAGTAAGGAAACAGGAGAAAACCACACTGGACCAAAAGGAATCTTTCCTTTTTTCTTTTTCTTTTTCTTTTTTTAACTAAGATATTCTATTATTGCTAAAAGGCAGCACCGGTAAGCACATCCATCTAGGGACACCTGTTTAGTGCTTGTCACACTGGTGGCTCTGTTGCCTTGGCGCTAACAAACTCCTCAGTAGACAGTTCAGTAGCCACTGAAGTCAGAGATCCAGAATGCAAAGTGAACCTGGTCCACAGAAGAGGCTGTCGTGGTGACCGCATCTGCCTTCCCTGACTTAGCAGGTCTCTAGGACAAGGCAAATGGGCAGAGGGACGCTCCCTAATGCCCACCTGTGTCACCACTCCCTGTCACCAAGACTCCTTTTCAGATCAAATTCCCACTGACTAAAAATGAATTTTAAAGTTCTCTTGAGGGGAGACTGAATTAATCAATTAATGCCCTATATACCTAGTCAGTGATTCATAGATAACTGTTGGGCTTAACCTTGGCCTTTTAAAACTTTGATTCCCCAGCATGTTTCTAGGAGCAGTGGTTTAGCACTCAGCCATTTATGAAAACTTTAACACATGGTCATTTTTCATTTGAAATGGCTTCTGAGAATAATGCTAAACATGATCAATTCAATTCTCACACTGAGTCAATTGCTTCATTTCTGATTTCTGACAAGGATATACTTCTCCCAGCTGACTTTTCAGTTAACTTCTCAAATTCCTCAAATTAAGGGAATTACATTAAGCTAGACTTTTTTGGGTGGAGGGGGGCGGTGTTGGGGATTGAACCCAATGCCTAGGCAAGCACTCTACCACTCAGCTACAGCAGACCCCAGCCTCAACTCGAAAATCAGGTTTTTTTTTTTTTTTTTTAATAGTACTAGGGATTGAACCCAGGGATGCATTACCATAATCTATATTCCCAGCACTTGATAAGTTGCTGAGGCAAACTTGGGATCCTCCTGCCTCTACCTCCTGAGTTGCTGGAACCACAGGCATGTGCCTCTGTACAAGGCTCCAAAATGAGTTTTTTGAGAGTAAACAGATGGATAGTAAAACTGGTACAGAGGTCATGGGTAGAAGATGGGGCAAACTGAGAAACATACCATGCAACCTAGATCATGTGGACCACAAGGTCATAGTGAAGTGTTATGGAAAATAATATTTCTATAAAACAGCCTCAAGGGAAAAAGCAAACTTTCATCCTTTCCAGGGTTCATCCCCAGCATCTCCACCAAAAGCAAACATTCATCCCTTCCCAACCATAGTGGGTCCTGAGGGGAGGAGGTGGATACTGAAACACTGGGTGCTGGACTTTTACCCTTTCTCATTGCTGATGAGTCCTGGAAGGAGAAAAGCAAATAGTGAAGCTCTAGGTAAAGAATGGGTCCCAAAGGAAGGAAGATAAGCAGTGAACACCAAGTTCTGAGCTTTTCCCAGTGACAACGAATTTCAAACTTTTTACAACTGCCTTTCTGAGTTGAGATTTTAATCTGCACAACTAGGTCCCTGACTGTCTGAACAGCACATCTGCAGTCTCCAATGATTAATGCATCCTCATTGTAAACTATAAAACTCAGACTCATTCTGTAACCTGAAGGCCATTTCCATATCCAGAAAATGAGCCCTCTTGTGCCTAATTAATTCAGAATAAAGGAGAGCTTGCTGATCCATTTGAGGTCTGCTTTGTCCTGGTTATTTGTATTTTAGTTATGGTGCCAAAACCATTTTGGTTATTTTTGCTTACACACATAATGCACTCTACTTATCTTTCCTTCTCTCCTTCCCTCTTTCCTTCCTTCCTTTTCTCCTTCCTTCCTTCCTTCCTTCCTTCCTTCCTTCTTCTCTCTTTCTTTCTCTCCCTCATTCTTTTTTTTGCTCTTGACAGACCTGGTTATCTTTTCAAAGCGTTCAGATAGTGTTATCTTTGTCATTGTTTTAAGGATGCAATTTCTATATAGATTCACTTGGAGTGACTATAACTAGATCTTTCTAGATGGTTAGATAATCCCCTTTTATAACTGGTAGAAGATCAATAACTTTTGTAAAGGAAAGTAGTAAATCAGTAAGGTATTTAAAAATACTTAGACTTTGAGAAGTTTCTGGTTATTTCTGAAAAGTTTAATAACCCCATCTTAGGATAAACAATGCCTCTTGTACATCCATGAAGAAAAATTGAAATAAAACTCAAATTTTAAAGGAAGCACAAGTGATACATTTAACATCACTCAGTGTTATAACAGCTAATTTCTTTGAAAAACCATATCAAAATGCTCTTTGGGATTTGTTCTTAGGTACTATCTTTATTTTTGTTTGTACCTTACATTAAAATAAATATACTGAAGGAAAGTGAAAAATTCAAATGTTTATCTAATATTTATTTAGAGATAGTTTAAAAACTCATTTTGTTTTTTGTATTTGTATAATCATTCAACAAATCTTTGCCAAGTTCCAATGTGCCATGCACTTAGTCATTGAGGACATAGCAATGCCTGCCCTCACAGAGCTTCTACTCCGGTTCAAGGAATAACAAAGAGTACATTATCCTGTGTCAGGTTGAAATACTTGCCTTGGAGGGGAAAAAAAGTAAGGTGAATAGAGGGAGCAGCAAGTGCCTGGGGGGCAGGGATGTGGGGTGTTATTTATGACTTTAAAGTGGGTGTTGGAGGAAAGCTTCACCGCCAAAGGGCCATCTGAGCAAATACCAAGGGAAGCAACCAAATAGGTAGAAAAATATTATTTACTTTCACTTCCTGTTAAGAGAAGTTAAAATCATTTGTAAGTACTTATTTAAAAATGGCAATGTGAGAATAATTGGTTCTATCAGATAATAAATGAGAAAGATGTGTGCAGACCGCTATGGACCTATGATCACTCTTAGGGTCTTTCTCGAAGATCCTAACAACTTCAGTTTTGCTTAGGGAAATTCTAGGATTCAGTGTAACTTTGTTCCTTTATTTTGAAAATTAGAGTTGTGGTCATTCTAGGTATCTAGGATAACAATGACATGAATGGTATAAAAAGCTCTAAAGTAGAGTTGAGACTTGGGTTCTAGGCTGAGTGACCACTAACCATCCTTATGACTGTGGGCAGCACATTTAGTTTCTCTGGGCCTCAGTTTCTTCTCCTGTATATTATGGTCTTTCAAGATTTTTTTTTTTGTAAATTGTAAATGTTTAACATTTCCATCATTCTGTGACTTTACCACCCACTTCTTTGTTTTTACTAAAATAGAGGGCAGCAGGGTAGTAACTATTTTATGGGAAGTTCTGTGGATGACTCTACAAACAAGGAATTTGGAACATTTCGTTATACCTGTGCCTACAACAACCCTCTTCCTGAATTTCTGCCCGAAGTCACTCATTGCAGAAGCTGTTGGCATCCTTGCCAAATCCTCCTTACCCTCATCACTCAATCCACATGCCACACGACTTTATTGCCTATTGTTTTCCAGAGGTTTACAGCTCTCCCTACTGCTGGGAGCAGTGCTTCAGAGTGCCCCACACCTGGGGTTTTCCTGTTTCATCTCACCCTGCCCTCAGGAAATTCTCCTCTTAGAAGTAGCTCAGTGAAAATTTGTGGTGATTTGTCTTATTGAAGAATTAAATGAAGACTCATTCTATTCTGATATTGAAATGGAGTTTTTTAAATTCATTTTTAGTTTGATGGGAAAAGATATTTACTATTCATTAGAGCCCCAAAGTTCAATTTAATATTCCATTTACCTTTCCTGTTTCTGGATTACTGAGTAATCAGTCCATTCTGGACTCCTTTCTCATCTTTGCTTTCTTTCTTTTCTTTTCTCTCTTTTTTTTTTTTAAGAGAAAAATTTATTTTATTTTAAACTACAATTCCTCCCCCATCTTCAGTTTGTGGATTCAGGGCACTGGGAATGGGAGCTAAAGGGGCAGCTCTGCAGGATTTTTCTTTCTTTTTTGAGAGGAAGAGGAAACCCTGTGTTTTGGAAGAAGGAACAAAGGTGTAATTGGATATGAACAAACTGGATTTGAAATCCCATCACATTTTATTTGACTGGGTATTTGGAAAAGGACCATTACTGCTACAACTGAGTCATGATTTTATATAAATATACATATTCCTCACTACTACCTCGTAAGATTTCATTGCCTTCAAAACACCAATTATAAAATTGTATTACATTAGGAATTTTTGTTAAATAAATAGATTGTTGCTGCTCTTACACAAAAAAGTAAATATGTGAGATGAAAGATAAGTTAATCTATTTCACTATAGTAACCATTTTACTACTTATCTCTCTCTCTCTCTCTCTCTTTATATATATATATATATATATATATATATATATATATATATATATATCCCATTACATCATGTTGTAAAACTCAAATAAACACAAAATTTATTTAAAAAAATATTGATTATAATATCCATATAACACAATTTTAGGAAAGTTAATACAAGAGGATACATACACAAACACACACATATATATCTTACTCACTAAAATGTCCAACATTCAAAACATACTAAATTTCTCTCTTCCAATACTTTTACTCATTATCATTAAATTGAAGAGTTATTTTCTAATGATTACATATCAATAAATTGTCTCATTAATCTTCTAATAAAATTCATGAGAAAAGAGCCAGTTTGGGATATTTTAGGTTCTTCCCTATTGCTTTAAGGGAGCCAGACTTCCCAGAAAGTGACAGTCACATACAAGGATATGTTTAAAATTAAGTATCAGTATATGAAAACTCAACAGACATAAGAGAAGTATGTCCTGGCTAACCCAATGCCAAGTTCTGTTATAAAAGGGCAAATATAACTGGCAGATGTCCAAGAAAACTATTTGTGTTCCTTAGGTCATCCATTTTAATCTTTTTCAATAACAACTTTTTAAAATATTTTGAAGGAAAACTTCTAAGGCTTTACTTGTATATCTGAGAATCACAATGAAAATAGTGATTAAGTGGTTTGATGTTTTGAAATTTTTAATAATATTTGTATTTCTGGAAAGAAGAGAGATAGGTCAAATTGACAGACATCTAAATAAATATAGTGAGCTAAATTTAAAAGTATTGAGCAATTTTAAATAAAAAGTGTTTAGCTTAGTCCAGTGGCCTCAAATTTTAACTTTGGGTAAGAATCAGTTCAGCAATTTATTAAAATTATGGTCATTCTGGGACAGAGATCAGGAAACTGTATTTTGAGGAGCATTCCAGGTGATTCTAATTTTATTACTCCATTGATCTCCGTAAGAGAAATCCGGTTGTAGACTGGACAGTGGTCAATACTTAGGGAGAGTATGTGGTTTTTATAGCCAAACAGAGCTCCATTCAAATTCTAGATGCACTGTTTGCTACCTTGGTGAGTATAGGAATTTTAAAACATCCTTGAACCTCAGCTTCCACCAATAAAGTTGGATACTTCTTACCACACAGGTAAAATAAATGAGCATTTTATATACCAGAAAGTATTCACTGAATGGCAATTATATATTTATGCATATATTATGATACATATTAGTATATGAATATTTATTTACCTCTTGTGCCCTTTTAAATGTTTCAGCTAACTTTTAATTCTAATAAGGAATTGTATTGTGAATATGTTGTGAGTAATGTTCAACTACAGGGTCAGCTTAATTCCTGTGTGGTTACTCACAGGTAGAACCTTGAAACTCTCCATCTAGTGAGAACATGGTATCTGAAGGTGTCATTTACTTTTGAATCAGATCAAAGGCTTTCTTTAGTGTTACGGTAGACAAAAGTAGTTGAAGCAAAAATATAATTTAATATACTCCATTGTCCTGAATTGTAATACAAGAACAAAAGCCTCAATTCTTCCTGGCTCTGTAGCTCCATTGTAGTTTTTTTTTTTTTTTTTTTGTTAATTTCCAGTAAGAGCCAATTGAAGTGATGACTCAAGTACTTAATACCTGTACATTAATCTGCATTGAGGCCTCCTGGAATTCCTGCTGCAAATGTGGGTACAGGCTGGAGGTTCCAATAAGCTGGTTGTGCTGAGGGGCTGCTGAGAGGTGGATGTGCACTTCATTGCTCTCTGAAGGGTACCAGAGAGAATCCTGAGGAGAACCCACACCTCAGGTTAGACTCCCAGAGATGTTGCTGGCTTGAGGTTACATTGAAAATGCCCTGTGAGCAGATTTCCTGGTGCCCTGGAGACTGATACTCCTGGAATTCCCCTAGGGCACTTGATCTTTGCAACTCCATAGCCTTATGTTAACACACTGGCCTTGACTCTTTGCACATTTGTCTCCCACTGTAGATAGAGATTGCAGTTTTCTCAATTCCCACCTATGTATAGGATACTCTCAAGCCTTAAATAAGTGAATAAATAAATGACTATTCATAGCAATATATTCAACGCCTAGACAGAATAGTTCTGTGTTAGTTTTCTGTGCATACTTTTATAAATGTTGTGGCTAAATATAAAAGACTAAATTGGTTCCATTTGTAACTGTAAAGTTAATGAAATATTTTACACAGTGGTGTTTTAGCATCACAGAAAAGAAAATTATGATGTGATAAAATAAACATGTAAATAATATATTTTGTTTTTCTACTTTGCACTGAAGAACAGGTTTCAAATCAAAAGGCCACAAAAATATTTTATGATAGTTTCAGATTTATTCATATTAGATTTAAGGATAATTTGGCTCATAATTATGGAAAAATTTGTCAGTGCTTTCTATTAGTGTTATACCCAAAATATGTAGACAAGAGCTACTATAATGATAATAGCATTTTAACAAAATAAATAAAATTCAGAGACATTTTTATAAATGTTATCTTGAAGTTTATCTACCTTGTAAAGATTTTACAAAATACTGAAAACCTTCATGTGGATTTAACCTAGAGCCAAGTAATCTTCATTTTTTCTGGAGAACATTCTTGCTAGTTTTGAATGAACTGTGCTTAATTACATTGTGCCTGAAATAAAATCAGGTTGGACTTTCCCTAGAGTGCCCCAACCCTAGTTACCATCCTTGATATGATATTATCTCTCCATCACAAGTATGGCAGTCAGCTTTTCATCATGTGACTCCAATACCTGACAGGAACAACTTAGAGGAGGAAGGATTTATTTTGACTCATGGTTTCAGAGGTTTCGGTCCATGGCTGGCTAGTTCCCTCACTTTGGGCCTGAGGTGAGGCAGAACATCATGGTGGGAAGGATATGGCAGAGGAAGGTTGCTAAGTTTACTGCAGCCAGGAATCAGAGAGGGTGGGGGAGAAAAAGAAAGAAAAGGTTGGAAAGAAGGGGTCAGGAATATATTTAGCCCAAGGCTCCAGTGACTTCATCTAGGTCCCGCCTCCCAGTAAGCAGTCCATTCAGCCTTCAGTGGTTTAATTCACTGACAAGCACAGAGTCAAAGCCCCACCTCTGAACACATGAGATCTGGGGGGATGTTCTAAATCCAGACCACCACAACAAGGTTTAGTCAGTTTAAAAAGGGCAAGTTAATCTTAGGTATAATGAACAAGAACTTTGATGCCTCCCTTTAATTAGGAGAATATTGGTCCAAATCCTCTCCATACCATTTTCATTTAAATTGGATTCAAGAACTAGCTGTACTTTTAAGTCTTTCACATACAGCTCCCTATAATAAATGTGTCAATAAAATGAAAGGAAGAAATAATTTGTTTACCTAAATTCTAAATTTGTAAGGAGCTATATTAATAGGCAATAAAAAAATCACCCAGGGAAAGATCTAGGCAGGAACATGAGACTCTGAGAAGAGCTCTGTTGGTCAATGATGTTGTCTCTACAGGGGAATCTGATTATGGTAAGTCACAATGCAGAGTATGCTCCAGGGCATGAATGTGCACTTAACAATTTCCACTTAGAAAATGGTAAGCTAGAAATTAACCTTAAAACCTTCAGATAAGAAACAACACTTTTGAACTTTATCAGTGCATACAGTCCATTATCACTCAGTTATATTGAATTCAGATGTGGATTGACTTTTTTTTTTTTTTTAAACTGTGGTATACTTGACCAAAAAGAATGCTAACCGCAGGAATTGTTTCTATTCCTCATTGAAAGTTGGGATATTTCCAAAGGATTTTTCCAAAAGAAATTTTCAGTGATGAATCATTGTGAATGTAAGTATACAGAATCACTTGAATATGGATCTTTGGAAAATACTTTTAAGTTAACTTATTATTGGAGTGTAAAATAGATACTGGAATATAAACAAATCATGTGTTATAACTTATTATTATTATTACTTTTAACAAAGTGAGGACATCTGTGTGGAGCCAGCAACCAAATCAAGGAAACAGACCATCTGCACCCAGAAAATTCCTTCCCTCACTTTGAATCATTAACCCCCAAAGATAGTCACTATTTTGAATTTTTTAAATTTATGTGGATCACACAGGCTGTACTATTTAGCATTCGTTTCTTCTATTTCAAGTCTGTGTGTGAAATTCATCCATGTGTTGATACAGTTACATTCACTTTTATTCTTATTGGTGGTCATCTATTGAATCAATTTATCATAATTTGCATATCTACTCTTCTATTTAGACACTTTGATAGTTCAAGTTTGGAGCTATTGTAAATAGTGTGGCCACAAACATTGTAATCATCTTTTGGTGAACATATGTGACTTTCTGTTGGACACATGTCTAAGAGTGGGATTGCAGAATTATTGAATATGTCTCTAGTAGCTTTCATTATTTATGCCAAGTGATAGGAGTTCCATTTGATTCATGTTCTTTTCAATATTTGGCACTGCTTGTTTTTTAAAAAAATTTATTATATTAGTGAATATGCAGTATGTCCTTATTTTAGTTATAATTTTCATTTTGCTATTGTTTTATAGGAGGGGGGTTTTTTTGTTGTTGTTTTTGTTTTTGTACCAGGAATTAAACTCAAAGGCACTCAATCCTTGAGTCACATCCCCAGCCCCATTTTGTATTTTATTTAGAGACAGGGTCTCACTGAGTTGCTTAGTACCTCACTTTTGCTTAGGCTGGCTTTGAACTCACGACCTTCCAGCCTCAGCCTCCCAAGCCACTGGGATTACAAGCGTGCACCACCATGCCCAGCTCCCTTTTATTTCTTAATGGTGTCTTTTGAAGAACAGACTGCTTTTTTACTATAGTCTAAGTTATCATTTTTATTTTCATTCTCCTTTTCAGAATCTTATTTAATACTTTTCTACCTTAAAGTTACGAAGATTCTTTCCTATGTTTCCTTTTGAAAGTTTTAGTGTTTTATGCTTCACATTTAAATGTTCAGTCCATCTGCATTGATTGTTGTGTTTAGTGTGAGGCAAAATTTATCTATTTTTATATGAATAGTCAAATGACCTAGCCCCCATATTGAAAAGTTCATCTTTTCTGAAAAAGATTATCATTGTTTTCCTCTGTACTACAGTATCACTGTAATAAATCAGTTTATCATTTGAGTCTGATACATACATTGTGGATTTTCAGTTCTTCATGATCCATTTGTCTATCTTTGTTCTAAAACTGTGTTGTCATAAGTATTAAAGTTTTATATTAAGTGTAGCAACCTGGTAGTACAATTTCTCCAGCTTTCTTGTTCTTCCAGTTTGTGTTGACTATTCTCAGTTTTTACATTTTCATATAAATTTTAGAATTCATTTATCAACATATAAAAATTACTGAAATATATATTTATTGATTGATTAGAGAGAATTTATAGTTTTATGGTTTATGAACTTATTATTTACATCATCTTTTATTTCTCTCAGTAATACTTTGTGAATTGCATGAGGTGTTTTTGTTTTGTTTTGTTTTGGTAAGATTTACTTCTAGTTAATTTATTTTTAGGTTTTCTTTTAATATTTTTATTTTCCATTTGAAAGATAAGATGTGATTGATTCTGACTAATGACCTTGTATCTACAGAGGTTGCCCAATTCAGTTATTTCAAATTGTTTGAGTATATATTAGTAGTGTTTTCCTGCCATTTTCTATCTATGTGATCAAGTCATCCAAAAATATTCACAGTTTTATATCTTCATTTTCATCTTTGTTGTATTGGCTACTCCTCCAGTATATTATTGAATAAAAAATGGTAAGAATCAATAATAGTAAAAGTTTATTACTGATCTTGGAGGAAACTTTTCAATATCCATAAAGTGTGAAGTTTGTTATAAGAATTCCATAACTACTTTTAAGAAAGTTCCGTTCCATATCTAATTTGTTGTTTTTGTTTTCAATTGATGTTGCAAAAGTGTCATGTTTTCTTTCTATATTTCAAAATAACCATGCAATTTTTCTTCTTTTTTTCTGTCAATATGTATCAACATTAATTGATTTTTCAATAAACACTCTGGCACTCCTAGAATAAATGTACTTGTTTGTGATGTATTAACTCTTCATAATCTAATGCATTCCTATATGGCAACTTACTCATGAGTTTTAAAGTCACTGGTAAGTTATTCTTATCCACCTTTTAAAATAAATTTAATTATTTGTGGCATCTCAAATGTTTTTCACTTTTTTAACTCTTTCCAGAAGTAAAATTAGGAAATATCCATTTATTCTGCCTATTGTTATAGCAGACAAGCTTATATAAATAATGTAAGGTACCACTGTCTGCAACTGGAAGAGCTATCCATAGTCTAGAATCTTCTGGAAAAGACTGATAATTATACTTCATGAATATAAGAACTTTTCACTTTCTTCTGTTTTTTTTCTTTCTCTTTCTGTAACCTATTTGAATTCAGAAGAGTTTTGTAAACAAGCAAACACATATGAATGATATGGTTTCAAGAAACATAAATTCACTTTAGGAAACAGAGAGCGAGTCATAGTAAGGACACAATAAAAAAACTCAGCCACCCAAAACTGAGAAATAGAGTACTGATAGGCTACAGTGGAACTGGAACTGGAACTGGAAATTCGAAAATGAGTTCACTGGTTCTACCTTGAAAAGGCGTGTTTCTGTTTTCTCAATCTCATTTCTGTTTGTATAGTGTTATACATGATCCAGCACAAATGAGCCTCCCTCCCTTATTAATGTGACTTAAATGTTCATATGATCATTGTTATTTCAGATATTAAGAGAGGAAGACTCTTCACTTCTTGCATTTCTACGTCTCATAAAGACTTACAGCTAAAATCACTCTTCTGCCCTCTTGTCTTTGTGGCCATCTTGAAAGGAGGGAGATTATTTTGGTTGGTGATTTTGAGAGAACTTGCTGAGCATGCTCTGCTCCACAATTCCCCCTGCTCTGTTCAGATATGGCTGTCTATGGAGAGGCATCTTATCTGCTCTCATCCATACACATCTCCACAATATAGGAGTCAGAGTCCCACCTGCACCAGTGGCTGGGTGAATAATTTTATTTCCAATTTAGGAGTCAATTCTTAGAGGGATTGTTTGGCTTCAGATCTAAATTTCTCCTCTCTACTTAATCTTTTTCAGTAATGATGCTTTAAAAAAATTCTATTGGTCTGAATTTAGCTTTTATTACTCAGTTGGCTTCAAAAAGAAAAAAAAAGGATCTATTGTTTAGTGCTCCACATGGACCCCACATAGAAAGAAAAAGGTCAATACTTCACCTCATATAAAAACAAATTTAAAATTTAGTAAGACCTAATTTAAAAAAATAATATTTAAGTATATAGGTGAAAATAAAGAACAATTTTTTAACTTGAATATAGAAGGGTAAATTAGCAAGCAAGCACACACTCAGACAAACAAGCAACTAACATGAATTTGACCATTAAAATGAAAATATCTGGTTATCAGATATAAACCTCCAAAACAATGTCTCAGATTGAAATAAAAATTTGTAGTAAGGTATCTGACAGAAGACTTCTATAAATCAAAAAACAAAGACAACCCAATAAATTAATAGCCTAAGAATAGAAAAGTCACAAAAATAAAAACTAGTCCCAAAATGAGATACTAAAAATATCAAGTGTATAGAACACTGTACTGAAAAAAATGAGAAACACTGAGAACATTTTAATGGTAATATATAATTGCTTTAGATGATAATATTAAGTAAAACTGTTCTCTCAGTGTGTTTTCGGTTGCTATAACAAAATGTCTGAGGCCAGTTTGGCCTCTGGAAGGGCCTCATGGTGGATGTATAACAATCATATACACAAGAGATCCCATGGAAAAAGTCAGAAAGATATTCAGGGGCCAGACTTGCTCTTTTTATAATAACATATTCTCATAGGAACTAATCAGTATCCCAGGAGAACTACATTTATTTCTTCCAAGGATGAGGCCACTATGACCTAGGTACTCTGCAAGAGGATCCACCTCTAAAAGGCCCAGTACCTCTCTCAACATCACCACACTGAGAACCAAGCCTCTAGCACAGAACATTTTAGCACAGACACACTCAAGCCATATCCAAACCATACCAGCTATAAATATGGTATCAAATGATCCTGTAATTTCATTTATACTTACGTATATTTATCCCACAAATGTACAAAATAATATGTATAAGGGTGTTAATAATGGTAGTATTTAATAGTGGTTAAACTTGCAGCAAATTAAATATATGTCAACAGAGAAGAGGTAAAGCACACCGTATCAACAGAATAGAATATTGCATAGCAGTGAATGACACTAAGACAGAGACAGCAGGGAAAAACAGTAATGAAACTAAAAGAAAATTTCATCAGTGCAAAGTTTTCTAGTTTGTAGACTATAGCAAAATCCTTCATAATGTTGCCACAATTTTTTGTCAAATGAGGAATGACAAGGGCTGTTTTCATTAGTGAGGGTAGGTTAGTACAGTTGACATTGTCTTAAAACAATACCAAATCTCAATGGCTTAACTCCAGAAAAGAGTGTTTCTCATTTTCTCATTTATGCACCATCCACTGTGGGTCTGAGAAACCCAAGAGAATCTGTCCTTGGTGTGATGCAGGTACCTCAGCCATTGGTCCCACCATCTGCCCACAAGGTCTCTTCTACATCTCCTGAAATATGGGAGTGAGTAACACCTAGAGTTGATCCCACCGTGAGACAAAACAGCCAGATCAGTCTGTTATTGAAAACAGGCTGGGCTATATCCAGGAAGGGACATGAGAACTCCTGGGCAAAACAACTCTCATTTGGCTAACAGCAATTCTCTAGAGAGGGACAGCTGTGAGCTATGAGCCCATGCCCAGTAGCTGAGGAATGGGTGCCCCTGCTGCTTAGGTGGGTCTAAACAAGACAAAATTTTTGCTCAGTTATCCTATAGTAACAATATTTTCTCCACTTTTCTGCTTTGGCCCCCCTCTGTGCCCTGAGTGGGTGCTGTATCACTGTCCCTCTTCTAGGCTACTGATTCAACTTTTGCTGCATACTATCATTTGCAAGTTACTCTTGATTTCCTGTGTATCACTGTGTCTTCTGATCACTGAGACCACTGCCTGGCATTATGGCCACTTCTACTATCTTTTATTTATTTGCAGGCAATCTCAGCTCTGCTACTGATTTCACAGCTTTCTGGGTAACAAGTTCTATTAAGTTCAGTTTATGATCCAAGCTAGAGAGGGAGATGGAGACCAATCCTTGTACTGCCTTGCCTTGTATTTGTTTAATGAATACCCAAAGCAAGGAAGAATGTACTCCAGTGCTTTTGAGAGTTAATTATAGAGTAACTTTTTCACTTCATATTTAAAGCACCACTCAACTAATCCTCAGACTTCCCTCTTTTCCAATGCCTACTGTTCTGTTATTGAAACACTATGATCTTCCCAATTCTCTGTTCCCTTGGACTGAGACCACTCCTCATTTGTCTCTCAATCCCTCCTGTAG
The DNA here is from genome assembly GCF_047511675.1 of Marmota flaviventris. Classification (NCBI taxonomy): domain Eukaryota; kingdom Metazoa; phylum Chordata; class Mammalia; order Rodentia; family Sciuridae; genus Marmota; species Marmota flaviventris. The sequence goes on from NC_092498.1 coordinate 77,387,254, forward strand.
GTGGACTTTTTCTTGGTATGTGCCACCAAAGCTCCAGGCTGACTAAACATAGCCAGATGCCAGTAGTGTCACAGCCATGACTCCAAGCTACTTATGCAAAACTTACCTAAGACTAACTTGTTTGTATTGTTGGAACTGGAATTAATTTAATATGCAATGATTGTTACAGAGAAACACTGTGTTAGGGTCTGTGCAGAATCCTATGATAGTCATTTCTAGTACTTTCAACAATGTTTAGGTTTCCTATCCTTCTAGGCAAATGGAAATCATTCAATAAGCTATAAGTAGAAATTACCTATGGAATGGGGTATTTAACTACTAGGTTATTACTGGGTTGAAGTGTTTAGTTGTACATGTAAGATTCTCTCATGCTATCACCTCCATGTTGTAGGAGGTGTGGAAGAGACCTTGTGGGCAGATGGTGGGACCAATGGTTGAGGTACCTGCATCACACCAAGGACAGGTTCTCTTGGATTTCTCAGACCCACAGTAGATGGTGCATAAATGAGAAAATAAGAAACACTCTTTTAAGTGTTAAGCCATTGAGATTTGGTATTGTTTGTTAAGACAATGTCAACTGTACTAACCTACCCTCACTAATGAAAACAGCCCTTATGTTCCCCATTTGACAAAATATTGTGGTAACATAATGAAAGATTTTGCTGTAGTCTACAAACTAGAAAACTTTGCACTGATGAAATCAAATTCTTTTAGTTTCATTACTGTTTTTTTTCCTGTTCTCTTCTATGTTAGCTGGCATGTTCTGAAAAAAATTCTGTATTTGGGTAGAATGGTTTGGCAAAATATTACTGAACGTAAGTAAATTGCAGTTGGTTAACCTGCAACAATTGTCAAAATTAGTAAAATATGTACACTACAAGTTGGCCTAGATAATTTAAGAAATAATTCAATGATTGGATCATTTGCATGGTACTAGGGAACCAAACCTTTTAAACTCTGTATCTTTTTTTTAAAAAATGAAATTGGTTAGAAGTGTATTTTTAGCCAAAGCATTCATTATGGGAAGTCTGATAATTCATGCTAAAAGTTATATAAATAGATAGTAAAATATGTGTTCTCACTAGAATCCCCCAACTAGATAACCCTCAAAATACTTTTGTTTAAAGCTATATTTAGTTAACTATATTGGAACAAAAAAAAAAGATGGAAGTGCAAATATTCACATAAAAACATTAAACAATCCTTATGGAATATTATTGTTGAGATATTGAATATTTTAACATAAAATATTATGAATATATAGTATGTATGATATGGTATTTAATATTTATTTGAACATATCTATTATTTAGAGAACACTTCACATAAACTTGACTTATGTTGAAATTTATTTCTTTCACACCCAAGGATTATAATCTTATATTGATAAATGAATTTAGTCTGAACTTTCTATTATGACAAAGTGAAAGCCTGAAACATGTATGGTAATTTAGATGATGAAAGAGAGTTGATAAAATAGCGGCTGAGAAAGATGTATAACATTCCAGAGTCAAACAGAACTCACATTGATGGCCGGGGGTATTGGCAATCCTTCTGTATTTCTTCCCGTAGGCATTTCATGATGTCACATTGCAAACTGGTTTTTCTGTTTCAGAGAGAATATGCTTCATGCAGTCTCTTTACAGAAAGATATTTCATTGTCGTGGTAAACAAATCTATCTGTTCAACATTTTTTAGACCATTTGACAAAGTAGTCTTTTAAAGAAAAGCTTAGACAATAAAGCATTCATCTTCATGACCACTACTTAAAATGGTAGGATCTGGGTAATCAAATTCAATATTTAAAAATATATGTATACATAACAGCAACAGCCAAATGTTTACTGAATGTGAATAATGTGTCAGGTATTGTGTTCTGCATGAGTTATTTCATGTAATCTTCAAAATAACTCTTTAAATTAGATAGTATTATTTTAATAAATATAAATATATAAATAACAAAGTGGATCATCCAGAGAGGGTAGGTAACTTGTTCAAGGTCAGAGATTTGGTCATTGATTATAAGTGAATTGAACAAATATTTTTCTGGCACAAGGGTTTACAGACATGAGTAAAACATGGGCCCAGTCCTTGAGGAACTTAGTGGGAGAGAAAGACATGTAAACAGCAATTCAGTATGACATGAAAAGAACTGCATACATGAAACAGGAACTGTGACTTCATACCAAGAAAATAACATTTGAGCTGAAAGTTAAGATTCCATTTGAAGAAAAGGGGAGGTCATTTGAGGCATCTTAACCTTTGTCTGTGGCAATAGAGGGGCATGAGAGGGTACAGACATTGGGAAATGCTGCTGAGTATATGAGGCTGGTGTGAATGAGTGGGGAGACAGAAAAGGTCTTATTATATATATAATTATTATATGTAATTTGTTTTATATATATAATATATATAATAAATTAGAACAATTGAGATGAAATACATGAACAAATGCTGTATAATTGACTCAGGAACTTGAAGAGGTGGTAAGAAAGGGAAAAGAGATATTACTTTATTAATTAGGACAAAAGTAGTTTCCAAAATTAAATATTCATAAAGCTTGAATATCTGAGATGAACTAGGAAATAAGAGGAAAAAGATTGAGCTACACACATAATGTAAAAGTCTAATTTCTTGGTATAAAGCACACTCATGAAGCTGGAAAATCCCTAAGGTTATTTAGGGCATTTGAAATACACCATAGGGAAACCCCTAAAGAAAAGCAAGTTTACTTAAAATAAAGAAATAAATTGGCTCTCTGAGCTAATGTTTAAAAATGTTGATGTAATTTTTTTAAAATTTTATTTGTTGCTAATGTAACGTTTTAGGTAAAAAGTATGATAATTTATTTCAGAAGGCAATGTGGCAAAATTAAACATCTAATTAAAATAGAATATAAAAGAAAATGCTAAAATTGTCTAGAGTATATGGAGCAATTTATGAAGACATGTGAAACATTGACTATAAATGACAAAAGGATAAAATGTGTCTCATGAAGTATGTTTCTTACCAAAGAACAGCAAAATAATGACGGAATAAACACTGTTTTTATTCCTTACCTTTTCCGGCAAGAGAAAAACCTACTAGAGAAGTAAGGAGGCCAAAGCATGAAAGATAACCACATAAGCACAAGCCAAGGCCTGCAGGAACATCACGGGAACAGGCAAGTGAGTACATGCTTTGTTTGTTTACCATTCAGGAGCAAAGCCAGTTAGGGAACATGTTGACACAATAATATGTGGTGGCAAAGGCTGATAAAATATTATTTTATGCATGTATATAATAAGAAAACATAGAACGAATTAGAGAGAAAGTTAAGAATGCAGGGGAGTGGAATGTGTATTGCCATATACAAGTGTGATGTCACACACACTAGATGTGTGACATCACACATATATGGGACAGCATTCATAAAGAGGCCCTAATGCAAATAATTTCATGGAATTAAATGGAGATTTTAAAAAGAGAAAGAGGAAGTAAAGAGGAAGACAGGACAAATGTAGATGTTATTTTTTTTTTTCCCAAGAGGACTTACATTTTCCATCCTATATGTTTTTAACCCTCCTTCTCAAGAGATGGAGACTATTTTTCTTCCGCTTTCATCTAGATGGATCTGTGTCTATGGTAAAAGGAATTTATGATGTGATTCCCTAATGTAGGTCATAAAAAATGATAGTTTTGATCTGGCTCTCTTTGGTCACTGCTGTGGGGCTCTGAGCTGCCATGGTGGTTTTAGGTCACCATGCTGTGAGCTACCCTACGTCAAATGTGGATTATCCAGTTATCAGCTCCAGCTGAGGTGCCTGCCAACAGTCAGCACCAGCTGTCAGATGTGTGAATAAAGATGTGTACAGATGATTCCCTCTCCAAGCCTTCAGGTTCCTCCAGCTGACACCTCAGACATCATGAAGCAGAAACAAAGGTCCCCAACTGTATTCTTTCTAAGTTGCTAGGACCCATGAAATCCATGATTGTCATAAAAAGATTATTTTGAGCCACTAAGTTTTTAGGTACATTTATTATGCATTTATATATGACTAACAAGAGAAAATGGCAATTGTTTTTATTGCTAAAAGTGTTGACATTGAACATGCTTGTAGTCATATCCTTGTCAACCTACCCCTAGAAGGAGTATTGCTAGATCATGGGATCTGAGTATTCTAAGTGTTGCTAATTATTGTCAAGCTCCCTGTAGCAATGTATGCTACCAACAGTTATATTTATTATAATGGTAAATTTTATGAATCTGAAAACATGATAAACACTGAATATTATTATAATTTGTACAACAGTGTCTAATGCAGCTGAATTTAGTATAGCAAAATATAAATATCCTAAGGGAAACTGATAATGTGCTATTTTTGCATAAAGATACAACTGTATAGCATTTAAGATGAATGAGCTACAGCTGTACATACCTTTTTTTTTTTTAAAGAGAGAGAGAGAGAGAGAAAGAACTTTATTCATTTTTTTTTTTTTTTTAGTTTTTCGGCGCACACAACATCTTTCTTTGTATGTGGTGCTGAGGATCGAACCCCGGGCCGCACACATGCCAGGTGAGCGCGCTACCACTTGAGCCACATCCCCAGCCCTGTACATACCTTTTTAAACAGCTGTACATATTAATATGATTAATCTTAGAGACATAATGTTCAAAAAAGCACATTGCAAGAGAATTTATAGTATAGTGATATTTATACATATTTAGAAATATAAACAATATCTCTATTTATTTAATCATCCATAAAATCTGTAGCATGTCTAACCAAGTGTCATTCTATATTTTAGGCACTGGTGATACAACAGTGAAAAGAAAATAAAGAGATGAACATATTGATCTCAGTCCTCCACAGTTTACGTGGTTGGCAGACACCATGCGCATATATGTGCATAGTCAAAAAACAAAATTGTTCATAGCAACGATACATCTTTGGGATAGTGGTTTCTTTGAAAGAGGGAGAAAAGCAGAAAGAATAGGTTGTCTTTACTTATGTTTTATTTATTTGAAACAAATATGTAAAATGTTCATTTTTATAAAATTTTGGTGGCAATTATACATTACGTTTTGTTTTTCAGTAAGTTTGAAATGTTGAGTCAATTTTAAAAGAAAAATTAAATCAATCAATACCATTATAACAGAGGCCGGTCTTTAGTTGTTGGGGAAATGCCTTTCTTAACATGATACATGGATAGAAACGTCACGTTTAAAATGTATTGGTAGAGCTGGGTCTTGAACCAAAAGGAGGCAGTATGCTACAGATAAACTTGAATAAAAATTCTGTTTTTCCCACTTCCTGGTGTCAGTGGGTGACACGCTTGACTTTCTGGAAGTTGTTCCCTAATCCAAAGATAGTGGTGATAAAACAAACTTAGCTCTGTGGGCTTTTGTTGGTATCAGAGGTAAAGTAGACAACCGGTTAAGATTAACTGAATGCTGGTACATGGCAGGCAGTGTTTTTAGTACTTTAAATAAATTAACTTTGTGATTCCCAAACTGTGCTGCTGAAGCATTGCTGTGAACTCACAGGGCCTCTGTGGAATATTGCAAATCCTACAATATATACTGTGATACCTGATACCTGTTAGATACTGTTGAATGTCACAGCTCAAGCTGTTTCACAGTCTCAATCACAATATTCCTTGTAATTATGTTCTATGCATTGTCTTTGGCAGTTGCTGATATAAAACATAATGCCCAGGTGAAAATCCATGCAAGGAAGGAAGTGAGGATGGTAGTGCCCACTGTGACTGCAAGGTTGGAGAAATTATGTGATGCCCAGAAGACACATGCATCTTATTAATAAATAACAATGTTTAAGAATGAGATTAAAATACTATTATTATTATTATTATTTATATAATTTATGTGTACTGTATTTTCAAGTGGCTGGTACTGCAAGCTGTTGGGACATAAATACTTAAGTTGTTCAGACATACTTAGTAAGTGGAACTATTAGGTGATTCTTTTTCTCTTCGCTAGGTGGCCTGGAGAAGAGAATTGCTGAGACACTGTGCACTGCAAATAGAAAAGGTTTGAACTCCCTGAATTAGCCTGTTTAATCTTCATATCAACCAAAGGAGGTAAGCCATATTATTATCTCCATCTTATATAAGCTGAGGCACAGAGAGGTTTACTATCTTATCCATATAGCTAAAAAGAGTATTGTGCAGGATTTAAGGGTGGTTGGTCTGACATCAAAGCTGACATCCAAATCAGTATATGTTCTGCTTCCGTGTCTCTGAATCTGTACATAGTATGACAGTGTCAAATCAGCTACACTGAAGAGACATGTCCTGAGGAGAACTACAATCTCGATCAAAGTATTAGAAGTACATAATTTTAAGCTGGACCTAGAAAACACTTTTATTGGTACTTATCAATTATATAGAATGGTAGGTTTTATGGCGGCATATTCACTATTATATAAAAACAATTGATCAGTTTCACTCCTCGATATTCCCCCACCCTTCCCATCTCTATCCTCCCCCTCTACTCTAATGTTTTCCCTTCTACTTTCATGGTGTCCTTTTTTATGATTATTTTTTCCTTCTAGCTTCTACATATGAGAAAAAAATACAGTATCTTTTCTGAGCCTGACTTATTTTGCTCAAAATTATGGTCTCTAGTTATATTCAATTTCTTGCAAATGACATAATTTCATTCTTATTTATGGCTGAACAAACTCCATTGTGTATGTATGTATGTATATATATATATATATATATATATATATATATATATATATATCACATTTCTTTATTTATTCACCTGTTGATGGACATCTAGGCAGATTCCATAACTTGGCTCTTATGAATTGTGAGGGCATAAACATGGTGTGCATGTATCTCTAAAGTAGGTTGATTTTAGTTCTTTTATGTAAATACCAAAAAAAAATGGTATGGCTGGATTATATGATAGTTCTGTTTTTAGCTTTTGAGAAACCACTATGCTGATTTCCATAGTGACTGTGCTCACTTGCAATCCCACCAATGGTGTGTAAGGTTTCTTTTCCCCTCATCTTCTTCAGCATTTATTGTTTTTTGTATTTTTGATGATTGCAGTTTTAACTGGAGTGAGATGGAATCTCAAGTGTAGTTTTGATTTGCATTTTCCTGATGGCTAAAGATTTGAACCTCTTTCTCATGCAGCCATTAGTCCTTTGTACCTCTGGAAGAAACTTTTATAAATCATCATACAAGGAAAATACTATAGTCTTGATAAGTCTCAGAGACAAACACACTTGGTCACAAGCAGAGTCAGTCACTCTCTGTCCTAATTCCTGATGTCCCCATGTTATAACTGGGGAAGGTCTGCTAGGAAATATCCCCGTGTTATAACTGGGGAGGGCCACCAAAATATAGGTACCTACAATAACATCAGGGGACACAGATAGACAAACACCTAAGCTTGAAGAACAGTGACATGGTAAAAATCTTGGTAGAAGGTAATACTCTTTAGATTAATGATCAGATATTTCATATTTGAACTTGCAATTTCCAGTGATTATTCTAAGTATAGTAGAGCAACTGTTCCCATTGGATATACACTTCATTCTCATTAAAAGATCCTCATTTGATCTCTCATCTTCCATATTCTGTAAAATACTTCCTTTGTGCTCCACAGCATATAAATGTCTTGTATCTGGCTTTCTCACCAGCAAAAGTTTCTCAAGGTCAAGGACAATGCTTTTTGCCTCAGTCACTATCTGCAAAAATCAGCCAAGAATGGTTAGTAATAAATAGTAGGTGCTTAGAAGATGTTTGCTACATGAGGTTATAGTAAATGTATGTTGGAAGAATGCTATATATAAGCTATGATGTAATTTATTTAATCCACCCAAATGAAAACTTGTCTCCAATCAGAAATAACTGATTTAGACTTTACATAAACAAGAAACAAATGCCGATTAAGTCACTAAGATTATAGGCTTATCTGTAATAAAGGCTTCTGTTACCCTAACAAATACATCTGTTCATTAGCCTAAAATAACCTTGTATTCTTCCCAAACTAAAACTTCCCTGAAGAGTCAGGGTTTTCCTTATGCATTCAAGTTCACATGTAACCACCTTCCGGAACCCCACCCTGCTCTGGCCCTACTGAGAGATGCACATGTGTCTTCTCAGTGATCTAAGAGCTCAACATCATTGTTTTTACCTTTTTGCCTTCACTCGTAAGATTCATGTTGCTTGGAATAGTCATTGTGTTTCTACTTCTTACCTACCCCAATCCTGCCCTTTCTTCATTTCTGGCTTAGGCTGATCCGCTGTTATGTTTTCCTGATAGTTTTAGACTCCACTGACACCCTTTCTATGAACTTCAGTTGCATAATAACTCTGGGCCATGCCACTTGACTCATGAATATGCTGCTTTGTTTTACCCTTTTTTATTTGCTAATCTAGACTTTCCAACCAGATCCCAAAACTCCTCGAGTGGAGGAATCAATCATTATGGCATCACCAAGTCAAACATGGTTCTAAACAAATTATAGTCATTTTGTATTTCATGATTCATTTCTCCATTGGCACAGCCTCACATATTGCTAATGACAACTGATTTGAGAGACTACAAATCTGACCCAATAGTAATATTTCATGAAGCACTAAGCAAAGCAGAAGTTGCTGATACTAAAGAGGAAGAGGGGGATCATTTATTGGATATCAAAGTGAAGAAGGAAAAACAATGTGAGTGGGTGGAAGTTCAGATTTAGTTCATGGCCAAGTGTAGAAAGGTCAGTAGTTGTCAGGAAATAAGAACTAAAAGACCAGAACAAAAAAAAAGCTAAAGCTTGAATTGAATTAAGCTGTTTGTGTTCCACTGATGCCATTTGAACATACCTAGTCTTCATTGGTTCAGATTCAGAATTAGAGAATCATGTGTTTGGGGCAGATTTGGAAGCAAATTTTTCCATATGCTCTACATGCTGAGTCTGGTAACACTAATGCATTTGGGTTATTCTGGAATTAAGAGATATATGTGGATTTGGATATGGTTACATATGACAATGATGATAAGGAGTATACATCACATTTTCTACTATCCTAGAATCTTGATGAAATTGTATGTGGCTCATGAATTCTATTGTGTAGTGTACAAAGCCACTCAATGTCGCAGCTGAAAGAGGACATGCACAGAGGCACTGATATGTATTCCAGGAAACATTTAGGTTGTCTCCTTTTGGGCATCATGGAACCATTTTGGCTTGGTGTGTCTTTTTGAGTGAAGAGAATTAAAAAGAAATGCCCTTTCTTCCCCACACAGTGCTAAATTGTCTTGAAAGAATAAGCATTGGCATGTCTTAGAAAAGTGCTGTTTACTGTCTAGCTTTATTGGCTATGACATATTCATTATGCTCTGAGAAGACAGAAAGTAGATCACTGGAGTAAGGGTTGGGTATGGAGAATAGATGAAATCAAGATATTAAATTGCAAATCCATTCAGCCACTCTCCATTTCCAGCCCTTGTCTCTTCCTGTGTTTGCCTATGAGGCTACGGATTAGGTGCTTCCCTTCATGGGCAGCCTTTTGCCTCACCATAGGCTTATGTTCTTCTCTATGGCAAGACAACATGTTTGTTTATGTGGTAGATTGCACTTGCTTTCTCCAAAGTAGGAGAAATATGCCTATTTGCTGTAAACAAGCAGAATTATTGAGTCTGTCCTTGGTAAACTAATATTTTTAGTGATTTCTATAGGCATCATGGTATCATTTGATATTAAACATCTTTGACCACATCAGCAGTTGTATTCAATTAGCAGAGAGGAACAACGAGAGTGATTTGTCCATCTTTTTGCTTTCTGTTATACCACACTTAAAAGTGGAGATTTTATTCGCATTTTACAGATAGATTTCTACATTGCTATTTCAAAGTTTAGGCTATTTTCGCGTGCTTTATTCTTGAGGGTAGTGCAGCAAAATGCCCACCCTTCTTTGAAAAAAAAACTGAGTCCTCTGAATGGATCTTGATCTCCTAGGAGAGGGAAATTGGCAGAGAAGCCAATGAGCATGGTGCTAAAAGGACACAGTTGTTCCCTTCCTGCTGCTTTCTTGACCATGGAGGCAGCACCCAGAGGGGTCCAGATCACCAAAGAATAGACATTTAAGTAAGAAAAGAATATAAATAGCTACCCTAAGACAGCTTCATTATAACAATCATATTTTAAAAACTTCTAAGTGTTCAGAAAAGTATAAATCATTAAAAAGAAGGAAACAGCTATTCAAGGGATGAAGAATATTGACATTGTTAAACTGTTTCAATATAATTGGTATTGATAATTTTAATTTTCACTTCTCTGCCACTTCTAAAGAGTTCTAAAAGTTTAAAATGTTTATTTTAAAACATTTTTTTATGGTTTTAAATGGTTTCTTTAAAAAATTAGAGATTTTCCCAGTTTGGGCCACTATATCAAAATTTGCTATGAAGTTATTAAGCTCCTGGAATGAACCTAAATCATAAAAAATTTGAACAACATCTAGAATACATTGAAAGTCTAGTGATCATTTGGCCTTTATGGAAAAGATGTCTGGTCTGAAATGAAAAATACTGAAAGTGATAAAACCAGTACAAGTAGAAAAAAATAATAGGAGAAAAATGGTGATTGCAGCAGTGGAAAAATGACCCGTGTAGCATATCTAACTGTAGGTGTTCAATGATGTTGGGAAGTATTTTGGATACAAGTCAAGAGTTGGGAGTAGAGATGACAACTTAACAGGTATCTGTTTTAAATAGGTATGTTTCCTTAGATCTCTTGTTCCCTGGCATCTACCCAGCTCTGCTCAATCAATTTCTCTTCTTGGGATTTTCATTTTTCCCCTTTCTAATATAGTATATCATTCTTTTGTAGCTGTACACAACATCAGAGGCAGGGATTGGGGAGACAGGAAAAGAAGAGACTTTTGTTTCTTTCTACCATTCATCTGGGTATCAGACACTAATCATGGTAAACAGGGAAGTCACCACCACCAGAGTAGGATCTGCCCCCAGGACCTCCACACAATGCCTCCTGAGAAGGCCTTCCAACAAGGAGTAGAAGATGTGAGATTCGTCCAAGAGCAGATTCCATTCAGATCCCAATCCCTATGATAACAGAACAACACAAGGTGAGAGGCAGCTGCCCGTCCTGGATAAAACCAAGTTCCTGGTATTTGACCACATCAACATGGGCAAGCTCATCAGGATAACTAGAAGGTGCTTACAGCTAAATGCTCACCAAGGCTTCTTCCTTTTGGTAAACCAAGAAACATGGTGAGTGTGTCCTTGCCCATCTCCAAGGGGCACGAGAGTGAGAAGGATGTAGCTGGATTCTTCCTGTGTGTGGTGTATGCCTCCCAGAAGATGTTCAGAATGAAGTTGTTGGAATTAAGAATAGAACAATGCATCTTAAGTTTTTAATGTCCTTACTAATGGAAAAAAGAGATTCTAACAACTGGACTGATCAGTTCATCAGTAACATGTCATCAGAACACTTGTGTTTCACCTAGGAATTTTAGGAGGTTGTTTTTGTATTTAGAGCAGAAAAACTGAGGTCCAAATGAGCACACCCAGCTTTGGGAACCTGTATTATTTAACATAAGCATATTGTTTTCAAATTTTAGAAGTTTAAAAATAAAATACTTTGCATCCTAAATTGTCAATAAAATAGATTTTCAAGTTATTTTAATGCTCTTTTCTCCTCCAATAGGAGCTTGCAATCTGAGCAGCAACTTCAGGGCATTCAGAGACAGCAAGTCTCTCCTCTAGCTTCAGAGAATCTGCTTACTCTTTGTAGAAGTATTTCTACTCAGAGAAATTTCCCTAAGGGGATCTCTAAGCTGAATTGCCAAGCAAAAGTTCCCCAAAGCCTTTGCTTTTGCACAGAACAGGGTCAACGGAGTGTGCAGGAAACCAGTTCTGTGCATGACTCAAGGTCTTTGCTTCCTAGCTGCAGCATGCCAAGAGTCCACACTCCAACAGTGCTAGAAGGTACGGCCTTGGTTTCTTCTATGAACAATTAACACAAAAAAGCACCACTGCTCAGTAGGAAATAGGAACCTTGAACTATGTATAATTTTAGTTTAATTTCTTAGAGGTTACAAAGAAAAGTGGAATTTTTTTTTCTTCTGTTTTGGATTTTCTCTGGTCTGAGATTTCAAATGTTGCCTGTTCTGGTAAGAGATTAATTTGCCTGTGCACCATTAAGATGTGGCAAAAACAAAGGACCAATGTTAGAGCCAGTTAGCACTAGCACTCAAATGCTCTCCTTTGCCTTTCACTTAAAGCCACGGATACATTTTTTAAATGTTATGTTGCTAAAATATGTTATTAAAAATTCTCATTTTTTCCCCAATCCCCAGCACCACACACAGACACAAATTCTCATATTTTTAAAAGTAGTTCAGTCAGACAGCACTCAGAACTGTCGTAAATTTGTATCACATGCATGCCAACTGTGAAGAAAACAGCAAAAGGAGACTTATGGTCTTCACAAACATTGACACCCAGAGTTAAACATCCTCCAGATCCAACCTAGATAAACCTACCATTGCTCTCTGCTACCTGCACGGGGCTCTCTATTGACTTCTTTTCTAGGGAGTGTCACAGAAAGATCAATTACACCACTGAGGATTGTACTGGGTCACAGATACAACAACACAGTATAGCCCTTGTGTTTGTGTCTGGAGTAACTTTCAGAGTCATGGACAGTAATGGCGGGAAAGCAACATGGCCACACCTGCCCTTCAGGCTTCTCATGAGGGGTCCCCCACCACTCTGGCTGCTGCATGCATCTGGCTACCTTTTAATGTAAATTTACATTAGGTAAATTCTCAGCCTGCTTTGCTTAGATTGTATACATCATTATATCTGTTATTATTGTAACTACCGTGTGATCAATAAGATTCCTAAAATACTGCTTTTAAAAAAACACCATGCTGAGAGGATGACCTTTATTCATTGGATCTTTAAAACAAGTAAGTTTTTTAATGCACTAAGTGAATAATTGTATAATTATAACTATCAAAAAGGAAGGAAGGAAGAAATAAAATAAATAAATCTGGAGAAAGGATGGCTGTTGAGGTACTAGGGTGACAAATCACCTCATGAATTACTATGCAAATAGAAACCCTTTTGTAACATGATTTACATCCCCTGTTTAATTGTGTCTGACGTTTGACACTTTCTGTTGCTACTTTACATCACATCTACCTTAGCATCTAGATTCCTGCTTGTAATGTGAGAGAATCCACTAAAAGTATTCACTTATCATACAATCAGCCCCAGGAAAGACATTTGAGATTTAATCAAGGAATATATGCAAGGAAAAATTTCCGGTATCTTATTTAATAGACAAGGGTAACATATCTCTGTCTTCTAATATGTTCCAGATGACACTTAGAGAGATATAGAACAAAATGGGACAGGTATGACAGTGGAATTCATGTTTCTCAGCAGCAGAGCTATTTGTGTAGTAAAATGTCAGATTCTGGGGTCCGCATCGTCATTTTAAAAATATGATCATGTTATTTCAAAGTACTTTATTTAGAAAAATGTCTTTGTTGATACAAATTTAATTGGCATTGGTGCACCAGGGTTATAGGAAATATAATTCCCAACTCTCAAAACTTCCAACTGAAACCAGCCAACACACATTTCATTAATCTTACCACTGAGCAGAAAAGTTCAAATTAAAAGTATGAAGATCTTCACATGAATGCACATCTGGACTTCATTTCTTTATCTCTTGAGTGGACACCTGAGCTGAAAACAGTAAGTTGGGTAGGGTTTCTGAGTGTAGGGCTGGATACTTTGCAGGACAAGAAGTGTGTCCTGCTGCTGGGACTCTTACCCAGCTGCATTGCCATTTGTATAACTTTGATAATAGCATCTTCCACTCCAGATGCCAGAGTTATTTCTAAAAGAACTGTGGTTAGTTTGAGAATAAAGTAGGTCTTTATCCATAGCTTTTTCATTACTCTTACCTTGTTCTATCCTACTAACCATCCTTTCATGAGAAATTTCAACATTTCAATTTTAGCATCTCTTATGCTTCAACCTGCTACTCCTCTGTGAGTTCCTGAAATTGCCACAAAGCAAAAAAACGCATTCAACACAAACAGCATACAAGCAAGTAAGTCTCAGGCAATGAAAAGTTGATGGCAAGTATAGGAAGAGATTTGTTAAAATAATGCCTGATTCTGTGTTGATGATAGCATAAATATGAAGTTGATAATCCAAATCCATGTCCATCTCCTGTTCTCTGTATGACATCCAACACACTAGAGACATTGGATACTAATATAAATACTCTAAGGTCTTATAGTCACATGAGGCATTTGTAAGAATCAACGCTCAAGCTATTGGCTGCTTCACTTTTATATCAAATTAAATACACATGGATTAGAAGTCAAATGGGGAGCTATGTGCAGTCTTGGAAGGCACAAGTTCCTTTGAGTCTGAAGGTTCCATTTGTTTAGCAGTGAAAAGTCTGTCTCCTGAATTTTCTCTCCACTGTTGTTTTCACCTGGATAAAGGCACATGCTAATGAGCTTAGTGGCTTCATGTGGAGCCCATAAGTTCGGGCTCTCCAAATCAACATTCACCTTGGTAGGAAAAGTAATATCCACTCCATCCAAGTTGCCCATCTCTGATTCCCTGGAACCTGAGAATATGTTACTTACTTTACATGAACAAGGGACTTGGCAGAGATAATTAAGAACATTGGAACAAGGAGATTAACCTAATTTTCCAGGTGGATCTAATCTATTCACTGGAGTTCTTAAAAGCAGAGAAACAGTCCTGGCTGTGGTTAGAGAGTTGTGTTAACATGAAACACAGCAGAGTTGTGTGACTTGAGGATTCTATCTGCCATTGCTGGCTCTGAAAATGGAAAAGACTGAGAGCCAAAAAAATGTGAGGAGCCCTCCGAAGCTGGACAATGCAGAGAAGAGTGTGTTGGTAAGTTGAAATGGGTTTAATAATTTCCTATTATTGTGCACAACAACCTCACATTCATTTAAGATTCATATATCTAGACCCCATGTCAGACATTGTGATTCATTAAACCCAATGTGGAGCCTTAGAATCTGCAGTCTAACTCCATTTATACAATGAGTAATCAAGATGAGGCCCAAAGATCACTTCTGCTTGATTTTGTTAAAAGTGAATTGCCATATTTAACATGTAATTTATCAGTCTCCATTTCCATGTTTATCAGAAACAACCTTCCCAGAATCCTGTAAAAGTGACAAAAAAAGTTTATTTATTTTTTTTTTTATCTAAACTGATCTAAATTAGCCTCTCCTTAGAAAAATGTGTTGTTGTTGTTGTTGTTCCAGGAACTGAACCCAGGGCCTCTTAACCTTGAGCCACATCCCCAGCCCTTTTTATATTTTGAGATAGGGTCTCAATAAGTTGCAGAGGCTGGCTTTGAACTCACAATTCTGCCTCAGCCTCCAGAACCACTGGGATTACAGGCTTTTGCACTGCACCCAGTGAAAATTCACAAATTTTAAACTTTAGTTTGACAAGTGAATCAGTGATACATGATCAAAAAATCAAGAAGGTCCTCTTCCAGGGCATTTCTCACATGTCTTTGTTTGTTTAATGTGTGTTTTCCATGCTGGATTGTAACTTTTGTTAGGCAGCCAACAAGGATGCATTATTCACGTTAGCAGTTCTGCCAGCTGGCAAGCACCAGGCAATTGAACAAGGCATACTTTTGAGGAAAACGGAAACCATGCAAGGGCAGTTAGTGGTAGGATAAATGTAGGCAGGAATAAGTCAGTAAATCTGCTCGCTTCAATTGCTATAGATTTCAATCTGTTGAGATTGTTGAGAAGCATTCTCGATCTTTAAGTTCAGTTGTTGGGTAAAGATTATGTTCCCAAACTACAAAAGAAGTACATTTGGTGGAAGATTAACTTACTCTTGAAGATCATGATCTACTTATGTAGATTTCTACAGGAGAAAATAAGTAGGAGTTATCACAAATGCATATAATTGTACAGTTCTTCATGTGTGATGAATAATGCCCCCAAAGCTGCTCTAATTTCCAGAACCTGTGTTGCCTTAAATGGCAGAAGAGTCTTTGCATGTGTGATTAAGTTTAAGGACCTTAAGTGGAGAGCATAGCCAGGGTTTATAGGTAAGCCCAATCAAATCATACGACATATTTAAAGGCAAGTTTTTGCCAAAGAGAATCAGATGGCAGCATGAGAAAGATACAATTTATTGTTGCTGGCTTTGAAGATGGGGAAAGGTAGTTATGAGTCAATGAATGTCACCTAAAGAACAGACCAGAAACAGCAATAGAATACCAACTATCTCCTACCCACTATATATAAAAGTTTATGGCACTTGCTGAATATAAGTGTCATTCTCCAGAGCCAAGAAAGGAGGAAAAACTCTGCTTCAATTCCCTGTCAGTCTGAAAGACATTTCCTTAATTGTTGGTCTTTCGTCTGAGTTTTTAATGACATTTTTCAATCCTTCTGAAGCTCTGAGTAAACTATCAGAGTGACGTATGCTTTAGTACATAATAGAAAAAAATGAGATCCTTTGGCCCCTGATCACAGGGTAAAAGCGAGCCTTTTTGAGAGAGAAATTCATACTCTGTGCCTCAGTTCCCATTTTTACTAACTAGTAGTTTGGGTTTTCCCCATCAGTAGGAAAACTCATAAGAATGCTTCCTGAGAAGCCAGGTGAGCTACATCTGTGGGAGTCTGGGCCTAGCAGATGTCTGAGCATTGCCACGTGTAGAACCAATTTCATAAGTTGTACATTTTTCTTTTCCATTTTTTTTAATCCTCCTTGTTCAACATTAAAATATGGTCTCAAGTGTGGAGAATCAGGAAAGGCCCAAAAGGAGTATCCCACAAGACCAGAGTGGTGGTAGCTGTAACAAGTATCATCTGTAAACATCTATAAACAGCTGTGTCCCAGTGTTTTCTCATGATTAGAAAGGGATTAAGGAGTTGGGAGTGAAAGACAAGATTTCCTAACATATCAAGGACAGTGCATACACAACATGTCTTATGACTGCAGATTTTACCTTTGATCAACTGGCTGAAACAAAATTGTCAGTTTTCTCCACTGTAAAGTTACCCCCCCACTTTCTTCCCATACTATAATCTTTGGAAGGAAGTCATTATGTGCAGCTTACAAGTAAGAACTCTGGAGTTATGTTCTATATTCTTGAGTATGGAATATCCACAAATATTATTTGGAATTCTTTAACATGAAAAGTTTGTCTATTCTACATTTATTTATGCAATTATTTATAGCAGTATGGATTGGTGAGTATTAATACTTTTGTTCATGACCAGATACTACTTTATTTTGTTTGGTGTGCTTTTGCCTGGCTCCTATGTCCCTTTAACATACCTTCATCAGTGTGTTTTTTGTCTTCAGAACTTCCTTTTTTTCCAGCATGACAAGATGCTCCAAACTCATCTTGTATATTGTCAGTCTCAGTTCTAGAATTGATCACTATTTTGTTCAAGAAGTTCCTGCTACTAGTCGTGAATGGTATTAGAAACTAAGATCTGGGTGTTAGGGACGGTCATTACTACTGGGGAATCATTGCTTCTAGGCCTGCTCAGCTAGCAAGGCAAAGAAATAAATGTTTGTGCACTAACCTAAGTGGATGCACACCTATACATAATTTTGTGTGTGACCATATAAAGCAAAAGACCTCAGACAGTTGTCTCCAGCTCTAATTCATCACCACATGGGTCATTCTATGTTCTTCCCCTTATGTGTAACCTTCAAGTTCAACAGCGTGAAAACTGGCTTCCATCACTCACCATCAATATACTTAATTGTTCAATTCCAGTCTATGTGTATAGCAGAATGTTAACCTATACCCCCAGTGGTAACAATTTTATCAACTAGAATGCAGTTCTTGTGTACATTCCCTTTTGACTTTAGTCTTACACAACCTATTTAAATAAAAATAAAATAGCCACATAAAATAGCCACTCCAGAGTATTTTCACTCGGCATTTATACAAATGAAGGTTTTTACTCCAATTCATTGGAAAAACTAATAATATACCTCTATTTTTAAAAATAGATACTTGAACCTGTTTGAGAAGTATGCCATATAAAGTCTAAAGGTATATTACTATGATTTTTTTTCTTTTTAACATTCTAATTTCCTTGTCCCTCATCCTTTTATGAATCTCCTTTAGGATTGCAGAAGGATTTATATAAAACACCTTAGTGAAAAAAAATATAACCAAGTCTCTCTATCAGTATTTAAGTTTACTGGAGAAAAAGAACAATGCAAACATTCTATAAAAGATAATATACCTGGGGCTAGAGTTGTAGCTCAGTGGTAGAGCGCTTGCCTCATATGTGTGAGGCACTGGGTTCAATTCCTAGCACCACATATAAATAAGCAAATAAAGTAGAGATCCATCAACAACTAAAAAATATATTTAAAAAAGACAATATACCTGAGCATGAGACAAATGATAAAATAGGGAAAAAAGAGTAAATCTGTAAGCACATTTATTACTCAATATATACTGACTTGAGATGTACAGCAATTAATACTATTTTAGTGATTAATCTCAGCAGACCCTACAAATGATTTCTGCTAAGGTCAAAGCCTAAAAGAACATTAGTTCAAGTGAATACATTGAATATCAACTGTGACAAGATATAAATTTTTTTAAAAATATTTTTTAGTTGTCAATGGGTCTTTATTTACTTATATGCAGTGCTGAGAATCGAACCCAGTGCCTCACACATGCTAGGCAAGTGCTCTAGCACTGAGCCACAACAACTCTAATCCCTAGCTACAGTGCTATTTTTTAGAATTGCTTCCTTAAGGTGATTTAACATACAGGGCTGGTGGTTGAATCTACCAAACTGGGATTAGATTGAGAGAACTAGGTTGTCATCATTACTTCTTGTCTTTTTAACATCCTCCAGAGTCTGGTGAAGCTGGTGAGAGATTATAGGAAAAGAAGAGGGTTGAGATTGAGTTCTTCTAGGGCAGTGGTATTAACTAATTCATCTCTCTGAAGGACCGATTTTGTGTGAGTGTGTGTAATGAATAAAGGAATGAGCAAGTGAATGAATAAATAGGGAAAATGACTTTTGTTGAAGGTTGATAGGGTAGCAATTCCAATAGCAGCAATAAAACTACTATAACAATGTCCTAGTGACAAGCATTTTTTAAAGACTACAAATAGAGTTTCAGGAAGGCTTCTTTATTTCCTACCACAACTGAAAGCAAAGTAAAACAAAACACAGGAATTTCTTTTCCTTTCTTATGAGGCCCTATTTCCAGAAAGACTTCTCATGGAGTTTTCTACTTGGTAGAAGCAGTATAGAGTGTATTTTAGACAAGAATGTTCCTGAGGAAGGTCTGTTTGTTTTGGGGGGCAATATTCATAACAGGTACCATATTCTCCTACTTATTCTTGGAAAACTCAGCAAAGATGACATTAAGTGCTCTCAGAAGATAGATGCAAGGAAAAGATTGGTATAAGATGACAAAACAAAATACTCAGCTTAAGAAATATAGTTGTGAATAAACTCTGCATGAACATGACTTATAAAAACTCCTCCACTTAATTGGGAAAAAAGTCTTGGAGGCTGATAAGAATCTGTCTTGCTGAACAGTGCTAAATTCTGGAAAGGAACTTTTTTTCTGGGCCATTTACTAGAACTTTATTTTAAAGGTATAATTAATCATGGAGCATTTTATAGACATGAGAATGCCTTTAGTTCAATAGCTGCTGATGTCATCTCTTTCATTGAGAGAACAAGAGGCCAATAATAAAAGATACAGCATCACTTTAGATTAATATCTATATAGTATTTTTAATGTGTTTGAGATTCAAGATCTGTCACAAGAGAAATATATGCCATAAGAATTTTAATAGCTAATGATCTAGTTTCTAAAATATCATGTACACTGTAGTGTTTTGAATTGAAAAATTCAAAAGGGACTCTGGCATGTATTTTAACTTATAACTGAAGGAAAATAATTCCTGTTTGTTATAGCAGAATATTAACATTATTTTATTAAATGATTTGAATTTGATTCTATTTATTTGGCTTTTACTGAAATTTTAAAATGACAGTGCTCTTCTACAGAAGAGAATTGCCTACTCTGATAGAACAAATGTACTTCTAGCCACAATATCACTGCATCTATTTCATTGCACACTGTAGATTGCTATTTAAAAGAGACAATGCAGCCACTAAAGACAGACAAAGAAACTGTTGTCTGAGGATCCTGGGTCATCCTCATGTCATAGCAAATATAATTACTAATTGCAATGAAAATCACATGGAATTTTAGAAACCTTGGTGTCAAACTCCACTATAGTATATAGAAATGTATAATTAGTGATTAGAAATAAAATTTATACTTAAATTCCATATTGACGGGCATTATCAACTTTGCTGTCTAGTAATAATTAGATAGTAAATCAGAAACTATATTAGATGGTCTTTCTTATGGAATTAGGCAGCTTTTAAAATTATGCATCATATCCCATTTTAACAATATTCAATTATTACTGTCAATTCCATTTAAAAGTAATTTTTGGTGAAAAGATATTTCTTATTGAACTATTTCAACATTCTAATCTACTCCAAAGGAAAATTAATAGTTTAGGCACTAGCAAATTATAATGAAAGATATATTTGGTAAAATAAATGCCAATGATTTTTTTGAGATAACAATAATAACCATGTGTTTATTATCCAAGCTTATAACTACAGTATTGTACACACATTTAATAAAAACAGTAAGAATAGAATATAATGCATTTATTAGATTTGTTTAAATGTATTTATTAGATTTGTTTAGAAATGTACTTAGAACTCGCTGGAATTTTGGAAGTCTGACAAAATGAATATAAGCCTAACATTGTATTAAATACAGCAGCTAACTACAGGCTCCAATCTTGTAACAAAAGCTAAGGAGATAGCTTCCCAATCTCTGATTATGATGTATGTATGTGTGGAGGAAAGGACAAGCATAAGATTTAAGCCAGAAATATAAAATACTCTTCAAACATAGAATTTATATTGAGCAGCAACTAATATTTGATATTTTAGTGTTTGTTAGGAATTTTCTAACTTCAATTGAGGTTCCTTATGTGTGTCACTTCAAGTGAATACCTTGAAGGACTGTGAGAAAGGTTGAAGTTGTGGCACTTCCTAACACAAGCAAAACTAGAAATTCTAAGAGAAGGACGTTTCTTGAAGCCACAGCTGCTGAATGGAATCTTCATACTAACTTTATGGAAAAGTACCAAAACACTCTATGGAGCCAATCCAAGTATCCATGTCTTAAAAAGAAAAGTCGCTTCTTTAAGATGTGGGAATTTTTAGTTTATATTGATATTTGTTCCTGAAATGTCAAAATAGCACTGAGTTTTATGAGAAGAAAATAAGAATGCTACTAGCATTTTGAGGACACGATTACATGACAGATTTTATGAGCATATTTCCTGGAGGTTGTTCACTCAGTCATCTCATCATTCATTCATCATTTATTTCAACACTTACTCAATACTTGTTATACATTGAGCTCAGGAGATTCAAAGAGAATCTTTGTTCTTCCGCCTAATGATAACAATACAGTGCTTTTCTAGAGCTTGAGTCGTTAGAGAAGACATTTCCTTCCAATTCTACTTTCAGCCCCATCTTCCCTAACACTCATAAGTCAATCTAGACTGTGAATGATGCTGACTAATAGATATGAGGATACACTCGCAATTGAAATACTCTTTTAGGTCAATTTCTACCTCACACACCTTTCCCTTAGAAGGAAATCTTTCTGGAGCTCTCAGATAAAAAAATGGAAAAAAAAAATTATCTTAGCAGGCTGTTCTACCAGGGTACTCCCCCCACCCCAAAAAAATTGGCACTGGGCAGAGCTTAGGGTCAAATGAACAGTCCCTATTAAAATTAGATTGGGAAGTTATATCTTCTGCCAAGCCAAAGAGTGATTAGGATTTTGTCTTGAAGAGAAAATAATATGTTCTTTAGAAAGGTGATAAAATGAATAGGTCTTAGATGGATGGTTGTATGAAAATTTGGGTCAATGAACTGATTGACTAAAAGATTATTATGGAAATGTCACATTGAACATCTGCCTGTCCTCAGAAATTAAAATTGAGCATTGTCTTTTCAATGGTGGAGTTTAGTTCAAAGTTACAATCATGCTTATTATCTATCCACTATTCACTTTTTTAAAAACAGGGAACATTGTTCAGAGATATGACAGGTTTGCACAAAACTTCTAAAGAAGTCACAGACCAGAAATGCAGCTGGTGGGTGATGGGAAAACCATCTAATTAGAAAAATCTCCATTACCAGTCTCATGTATTTCTTTCTCCAGCTTCTTATGCGGGCTCTTTTCCTTCTGGGTTAAAAAGAGAGGCAGTCTGTCTTTGGAGTTGTCTTCCTGCGGAAAATTCTTTGGAGATTCAAAAGGCATGATTGGGCATAAAAGTCTCTGAGGATGAAACATGCCCCCTTTTTTCACTAAAAAGGAACTTTCCCACATAATCTTCTTTAATCAGATAACACTAAGTACTATACAGTACACACAGAAATGTTACTTGGCCACAAGATATAAATGGTGAAAAGAACTAAGTAATCAGAATTTGCCATGGTGATAGTAATAACTTATTTTTATAGAAACACATTCGGAATGTTACTCATTTCTCTTTCTCAGAATTCACTGATGGGGCTTACACAGATGCTATGAATCATGATACCATCTTCAGCCCTGGGAAACTGCCCTCCCTTGTCTGCACCTCCACTGCCCAAACAGAATGTGGACAGATGGAGAAGGGCCTCAGTTAAGCTGTAGAGTTGCCTTAAAATTATCCTATATCTCTTCTATGAAGACTGAGTGCTTCATGAATTTCAGATAATAGTAATTCAGACAGATCAAAGGCTGTTTTACCAGCAGTTTCCTGTAGTGGTTTTTATATCTTGAAGTCCCAATTCAAGATCAGCTTGAGATCTAGAAACTGAGATGCTAAAATGATCAGACTATTTCATCAAAACAGATCTTGCCAGTCAAAAGGTTTTGAAAGATGGTTATGCTTTAGAAAGTGGAAGTAACAGCTTATCCTTTAGATGTGGCATTAATTCTAACAGTCACATAATGGGAATATTTCTTTGGATTTTTTTTCCTTTGGCATCTATTTTCCCCAACATTTTTATACACATTTTCTGAAAATTGAGATACTTAACCTGAAAGTGTTTTTTTTTTTTTTCCTCCTTCTTGTTCTGTTTCTGTTTCACAAATTTGTTCAGCATAGAGGAAAACAAGTATAGCAAAAGCAAGAGAAAATACTCAAAATTTGGTTTAGTTAGCAGTATTTTTCTAATCCATCCTCTAATACCCTTTTACCACTCACCCCCAGCTACTAAGGCATTTTATAAAAAGCTCTGAAGGATGTCAGTATTAAAAAAGTTAGCCCATTCTCAAAAGACAATATTGCCTCAATAGGTATGGGGGTGGGTGATGAGCATTGGTTCTCAGTGGGCAAAATTTTAGTTATCAAAATGGCTTGTGGCCTCCAATTTGTATACTCTAGATCTGTGCATAAATACACATACGATTATACAGTGTATCTGGGAATTTCAATTTCATAGGGGTTTAGGATTAGGAAGAAAAGGTCTAAAGACTCGTTTGGAGGGCCATTAGTAAAAAGATTGAGAATCGCTGTGTTAACGCCTATTGTTTCCTGTTATCTTCTAAAGTGATTTACTTATATGTAAATAATCTTTCCCATTGTGCCCTGGCTCATACTCTGTAAAGAAGGAAGAGACATTGTTTGGGCTCCACACCTAAAATCGGAAGAGACATTTTAGCCTTCTGCCAGTTTTCCTAATACTGTATTTCTATATTATTTTAATACCAGCTTGATAATTTTCCTTTGCCTACAAGTATTTTTTGATAGTGCTTTTCTCTTTGCTAAACTAAGTATAATTAGAAATGAACTAATCTTGTATTGATTGTTAAACATCCTGTTGATTCATCTCTAGTAACTGAGTCCTCCTTTATCATTAGTATTACATTATTCTTTGCCCTAAAACATTTTTATTATTGTTGTTTATTTCTAAAATACCCCTGGTTATGAAATAAAGACTTCATTTAATAATTATTATATGGGTGACAATTTTCTCCTTTGTTCAAATCTCATTCTTGTGGCATCTATAGCATTTACCCTTTATCTTGAGATTGATTTCATAATATATTTTCATACTTGTCTTATATGTTTATATATATTATATATTTTATATATTACATATGTCTAATACTAATGTGTCTTTAGATTGGCAAGCTGAGCAATACCACCTGCCTTAAATAAATTTTTAATTACATGTGCATATTGCAAACAGAATAAATATATTACATGTTTTGAACACATATAAGTAGTGATAGTGATAATTGAAAAAATTATTTTTGTTAAGATAAAAAAAATTAATTACATATGACTTTAAATAGTTCCTTGCAATCTCCCTCTTGAGGAAGATAAATATATAGTATAGAAAGTACACAAATATCAAATGCAGAATAATAAGTTATTACATCAAATTTATATGAATTTAGGAATACTTAGATACTGATAACTTCCAGGTGTGCTTTTCCAACATAGATGGCTCTCCAAAACTCTAGACCCAGAGTTAGCAAACTACAGCCCTCAGGCCAAATTCAACTTGCATCTTGTTTTTGTAAATAAAGTTTTATTGGAACAAGTCATGCCTATTCTTTTGCATACTGTCTATGACCATACATTGACAGAGTAGTTGTGACAGAGAACATCTCACAAAGTCTAAGACATTCACTTCCTGGGCCTTTATTTTTAAAAAAGAAACTTTGCTGACCCCTACTCTATTTTCATATATAACTTTGTCCTTTTGTTTTCACTTAGGTGGCTAAAAGACATGCAAACCTAAAATTTTCGAAACAAACTCTTAACCTTCCTCTAAAACCTGCTCCAATCAGTCTTACCCATCTTAATTGATGGCAACTTCATCTTTCCAGGTCTTCAGGCCAAATATTTCAGAGTGATTTCTGCTTCACTTCTTGGTTTCTTTCATATCCAACTTTCTGTTGATCAGTTCCTCCTATTGGCTCTTTTTACAACATGTCCGGACTTCAGAACTTTCTCAGCACTTCCACTGCTAAATCTGGCTTAATCCAGTGCTGTATCTTAACTGGGTTTCTGCCACTGCCTCCTGCTTGGGTCCCCTGCTTTTTAATCTATCATCCTTATAATTTTTTTTTCAACGCACATCAAGAGTAATCCTGATAAAATGGAAGGTAGCTATGGTCCTACCCTCTATTCCAAACCCTGTACTGCTCCTATTTCCCTTAATGTAATAGCTAATGTGCTGATAATGTCCCACAGAGCCCTGCATGATCGACCTCGCTTCCATTTCTTTTCTGTCCTTCACCACCCCTCTCCTCACTTGCTGTAATCCAGCCTCTGTGTATGCTTCATCCAGCCTCTGTGTATGCTTCTCAGAAACACCACTCCTGCTTCAATTCTTTGCATGAGCTGTGTTTCCTGCCTGGAATTTCCATCCCTTTGATATCCATATATTCTACTCCTTCATTTTTTTTTTCCTTTGTCTTTCCTCAAAGGCTTACCTTGGTCATCTTACTGACAATTGCAAACTTCTATTCTCATATCTCCTCCCAAGTCTTGATAGCCTATTTTTCTATTTTCTCTATAGTACTTAGTTATCATGTCTTCTGTTTTACTTAGATATTATAGTCTGTTGTTTATTTTCTGCTTCTCCCTGTTAGAATGTAAACTCTGTAGAACATGATTTGGGATTTTTTTATTATTATATCCTAAGCACATAGGAGAGTACCTACTTTATAATAGACCCATGTAAACATTTTGTGAATGAAAAATATACAAACACTGATATGATAACAAACTTGTTCAGTTTATAAATTTTCCTTAAGACAATTGCATGTGTAACTACAAGACATTTTTCTTGTCTTATAATACTACAATTATTGTAAATGTCTTCAAATTACAGTAGTACTTTCCTCTTTAAGACCACTTCAACTCCACATCCTGAGGTCATTGCTTATTCAGTCTTTATTCTAAATACGTAATACAATGTTCCTATGTCACATTATTTTCAATGTTGTTCTTGCTGTATGGTAGTCCTTATGCAATCTTATCCTTCTAAGTCCATTGCTTTTATCTTCCTCAGTTAATCTACCATTTTATGAATAGACTTGTCCTAAATTTTGACCCTATCTACATTTATGATAACTTTCCTCCCTCAAACTTCTTGTCTTAGTGTCTTAAGCTAGGTTCTTTTGAAAGCAAAGCCTGAGGCAAGGATTGCAAGGTTAATCCTTTATTGAGGAAGTGCAAGTTTGGGACAGTGATATGGTAGAAAAATGACAGTAAGAAAAGGAAAGAGCAATGCAAAACAGTGGGCAACACCACTAGCTTCCCTTCTTAACAAGCTGCAAAAAGAAGCAGTAGGGAACGCAGTAGGCATGCTCTAGGCTACAGGAATTTCTTGGTAAGGATTGCAAAGGAAGGCCATAGTTCCAGGTAGTCAACCAAATGAACAAAGATAGGGAACTGGGTCTGCCTGGCACCTTCTGACTCTCACTGCTGATTGGTTAGTTTGCCCCAGAGTTAAATTTCTTTCACTTCTTCATGGCATTTTCTGGCTACAGAGGAAGCAGGAGAGGTGATTTAGCAAGGATGAGCTCAGCATGTAAAAAATGAGGACTACACAGCTCCAGTATTTTAAATCTGGCTCAATCCAATGTCATTGGTAGTCTACAAGGAGGGTGGATTGTCCAGAAATAGGCCATTGAGGGAATCTGCGTATGTGCACAGATTATATTCAAAACCACCAACTCCAGTTATCATCAACTTTACTCAACTTAAGTCATTCTCAGAAATATACCCTTTGAACTTTAAATGTTCAATTCCTCCAATTTCCATAAACTCTCTTTGGTCACAATCTTCTAAATATTTGGTCTCTCACTTCTAGGTAACATACTCCTAACCTTGCTCCTGACACCTAGCCTTTAACTTTTAGCAGCAAGCACCATGATTTCACATCCTCTATGGTGTCAGCTCCCCTTTGGTCTTCCTTGCATTATTACCCAGTTGACCAATCTAGTTTGCTTTTGTTTAAAGTTCTAGCCTACAATTCAGGAAGTCTCCAGTATTAATATGCTGTCTGTTCCTACATCTGGATTGCCAAGTATGCTGTACAAATTTATAAGAGTGTATGAAGGAATGCCATGTAAATCCATACTAACATAAATGTAGCCATATCTTTATTGCCATCCCAGTCTTTTAATTCATCTCAGAAGGACACTATATAACATTTTACCAGCAATAATTGCAAATATTTTATTATCTCAACACCCAAATTCCATTTTATCATTTCACTTCCTTTTAAAAAAATATGGCAAATCACTTCATGTGAGATCTACCCTCTTAACAAATTTTTAAGCATTTAAAAATGAGTTAACTTTCTTTTACTTCTTCATGGCATTATCTGGCTACAGAGGAATATAGTATTGGTCACTATACAATGTCATACAGAAGATCTAGAACTTATTCATCCTGCATTGAGATATTTGACCTATTTATTATGAATGTCCCATTTCCTTCTCCCATCT
This sequence comes from Marmota flaviventris, assembly GCF_047511675.1. NCBI lineage: Eukaryota > Metazoa > Chordata > Mammalia > Rodentia > Sciuridae > Marmota > Marmota flaviventris. The sequence goes on from NC_092498.1 coordinate 77,414,900, forward strand.
TCTCATAGGATATTAAATTTATTGACTTATCCAAGAACATTCAAAATGGACCATCCCCACATGAAAGTCTTGTGTAAGTGCACACCTTTCCTGAGAACAATGACCTGATTCCATTCTGAATTGCTGTCTCTAGAAAGGTACTTCCACAATTAGTCACTCATATCTTTACTCTCTCCCACCTTCCTTTATCTACCTTCTCAAGCTGCTAACTAGGGTGTCTTCCACCCTGAAATTGGTACACTCAAGAGGGAAGTGAAACAAAGCAATTAGTCACTCTCTCATTTCATTTTTTTTTGTCAGTTTTACCTCATACAGATTTAATTGTATGAAAAGAAACAGTATTTCCAGAAATATCATCTGTTTGTAGAGATATTTAAAGAAGTCATGATATGGGAATGGAAAAATAAAGTACAAACTTCAGCTTTTACAGTGTGAATCTTTTCACATGACTAAACCCCAAGAGGAATACTCAGGTGGTTGTAGTAGAAGCGATTTGAGTAAGTGTCTAGAATTTGACCTGGAAGCATAACTTGGTAAGCAAGTTCATGTTCCTTTAGGAGGAAAAAAAAAACTGATTTAAGAGGAGACCTTAGTATAATATAATTATTATGTCTTTCCTTATACTTGGTCAATTAGTATTCAAGTTCAATAAAAATTGTGATTGTGTGTATATAAATATATACATACACACACATATAGTCTCCATATCCATAACTGGCTTGGGAGGTTTGCCCTGCTCTCTCCCCAGAGACCATAATTACGGAAATAATAAAACACTTTCATATCCTCAAATTTATATATGTAATATATAAATTTATATATCTTGGTTTGTAATTATTTGTATAAAAATGAAGCACTTTAGGAATATTGGTATTAGAAGCTCTCTAGTCCCACTCCCCAGGGAAATAATCATTATTGGTTTAAAAAAAAAAACAAAAAACAAAACTATTAACATCAACCAGTTAAAATCTCCATAAATTATTCTAAGAGCAAACACCAAATGAAAAAAGAACGTTTAATCAAGACAATGTGAATCTTTAGTAAGACTAGCGAGTCTATAGCTTTTGAGTTGAAAGTCTGGAAGCTCTACTCTGGGAAGACTGTAACCAAGAACAAGGTTCCCCTCCCCTCCAACACATACACACTACCTTGTAGCCCAGGTCAATGGTTTTTCTATGAGAGATAGGCCACTAGTATGAAAAGTCTCCACATAATGTACCATTCTAACTACATGACATTGAAGGAAAGGTTAAACTGTAGACATTGTAAAAATATTGGTATTTTCTAGAAGTTCAGGGTGAGGGATGAATAGGTAGAGAATGTGAAATTTTTAGGATGTTAAAACTTATTTAGATGGTACTGTAATGGTAGATATGTGATATTTAACATTAGTCAAAAACCCACAGAACTGTACAACATGAAGAAAAAAACTCTAAAGTTTTTAAGGTAAACCACAGACTTCAGTTAATAATAACATATCAATATTGGCTCATTAGTTCTAACAAATATGCTACACTAATGCAAGATGTATATAATATGAGAAACTGGGGTAGGGGTGAGTAGGAAGAGGGGGTTATGAGAAGCTCTCTGTAAATATCTTCTGAATAAAATTTAAATAAAAATAGTCAATGGTATGCAAGCAAAGGACCTTCACAGAACATTTTGCCATGCTTGCTTTCACTATCTTTCTAATTGGGTCAAACAATTGTGTAATTGCCTGAGAGGTCACACATAAGATTTTGGCCTGGAGTGACTTTAACCAGATGTTTAAAGAAAAGTTAATATTAACCCCTCCAAAATTTTTCCAAATAGGAGAAGGCATGTTTCCCAATTTTGCCTATGAGGCCAATAATATCAAATTACAGACTGGTATCTCCTAAAATAGATGCAAAATCCCCAAGAGAACACTATCAAACAAAGCGAGCAGCAAATTGCACAAAGGATTACATTTCAAGATCAAGTAGGAGTTATTCCAGAAATTCATGGTTGGTTTAACACCCCAAAACAAAACAATGTAATAGACCATATCAATAGAATATATTATAAAGGTCACATGATCACCTCCATGAATCAAAAAAAAAAAAAAAAAAAAGACTTAGAAAAACCAAACATCCTTTCAAGATGCAAACATGCAAATTAAAAAGGAAATTCCTCTAAACTGAAAAAAGTGTATGAAAAACCTAGAGATGGCATGATATTTAATGATAAAAGAAAATTTTCCCCTCAGTTCAGAAACATGCATTCTCTTTATTTCTATTTATGACATTACTGAATGCTCTACACACTTTTTAAAAATCTAGATAGGAAAGGAAATAATTTAATCATCTCACAGCTGAAATGATCTTGTAGATATTCTTGTACATATTCAATTCTAAGGACTATAATAAAACAACTCTAAGAACTACATAAATATTTCAACAAGGTTGTAGGATATGAAATCAATATATAAAACAGTTATATATAAGTAATAATCAAAAAGGAAATTAAGAAAAAAGTTCAATTTATAATGGTATCCAAAAGAATAAAATATCTATAATTAAATTTAAAAAGTAAAAGAGATTCAGGACTTGTAAACGGAAAACTACCACAAACCATTGTTGTTAAGAAACTAAAGAACATATAAATAAATGGAAAGACATTCTCTGCTCATAGATAGATATGAATACTCTATTAATTTCTGGGGCTGATATCACAAATTACCATTAATTCATTAGTTTAAAATAAAAAATATCTAGCTAGATCATTTGCAGAAACTTGACAAGTTCACTCTAAATTTCAAAAGGAAAACTTGGGACTCAGACTATCTAGAATAATCTTGAAGTAGCAGAATCAATTTGGAAGACCTATGCTTCCTAATTTCAAACTTTATTATAAAGTTACAATAATCAAGTCAGCATGGTACTGGAATAAAGACAGACATAGGTGAATGGAATAGAATTGTGAGTTTAGAATATAGAAATTCACATATTTACAGTTGATTTTAGTGTTGACAAGGTTGTCACAACAACTCAATTAGGAAAGAAGACAGTGTTTTTGACAAAATGTTTGGAAACAACTGGATAGCCACATAGAATGTGGCTACACAAACACTATACACTAACCACACTCTACACCAACACCTATCAAAATGGATCATAGACCTAAGTATAAGAACTAAAATTGTAAATTTATATTAAATTTACAATTTTAGTTCTATATATATATAATATATATATTTAGTTGGTCACAATACCTTTATTCCATTCATTTATTTTTATGTGGGGCTGAGGATCAAACTCAGGGCCCGCATGTGCTAGGAGACCTTTCTACCCCTGTGCCACACAACCCCAGCCCCTAAAATTTTAAAATCTTACAATGAAATTTAGGAGTAAATCTTCATGATCTTGATTTTGACAAGGATCTCTTAATTATTTCAATAGATGCCATTGACAAAATAAGAAAATAAGCTTGGAATTTTCAAAATTGAAACTTGTGCTTCAAATGATACTACTGAGATCAAAAGAACATCTCACAGAATGGGTGAAAATAAGTTACCTATCAAATATGTGATTAGGGACTTATATCCAGAATATGTAATAGTTCTTTCATTTCTTTTTTAGTTATTGATGGACACAATGCCTTTATTCCATTTATTTATTTATTAATGTGGTGATGAGGATTGAACTCAGTGCCTCACACATGCTAGACAAGCACTCTACCATTAAGCCACAATCCCAGCCTCAAGAATATGTAATAGTTCTTACAGCTCATCAGTCATAAGATAATCCAGTGAAAAATGGGCAAAGGATATGAAGAGACATCTCTAAAGAAAATGTATACATAGCCCACAAGCACATGAAAAGATATTTAACATCATTAATCATCAAGCAATGCAAGTCAAACAACTGTAAGATACCCCTTCTGCCTATCTTGATGATCATTATTACTATAACATATAATAACTAGTGTTACAAAAATGTGGATTTTAAATTGGTGCATGCTCTTTGAAAAACATTTTTTGAGTTCCTCAAGATGTTAAACATAGTGTTTCTAAATGATCTAGCAATTGCAGAAATAAAAACACATACACACATAAAAAATTGCGCAAATGGTCACTGCAGTATTATTTATAACTGCTGAAAAGTGGAAATAATCTAAATGTCTATTAATTTATGAAAATTGTAGATACACTAAACATATATGTGTACAAACATAATCATTACTATATACAGATAAAATGACTTTATATCCATATGTGTATAGATGTGTATATACAATAGGATATTATTTGGATGTAAAAAGGAATGAAGTATTAAATATGCTGCAATGTGGATAAACTTTGTTCATTGTGTCTTCTAGAACAGTATATCAGATGAAAGAAAATATTCACAAAAGATTGCATATTGTTAGATTCTTTTTATACGAAAGGTCAAGTACAAGCAAATCTTAGTGAAAGAGAAGAAGTTAGTGGTTACCTAGAACTGTGGAGTGACTGACTACAGGTATCTTTTGGGAGGTAACAAAACTACTAAACTTAAATTGTTGTGATGGTTATACAACTCTGTGACTATACTAAAAGTTACCAAGTTGTTAAAGTGGGTAATTTTTATGGTATATGAATTATATTTTGATAAAAACATATAAAATAAATATATAAAAATAGAATAACCACTAAAAAATATCCAAATAATGAGTATGCAACTTCCAAACTATTAGAGGGGACAAAGCCTCAAACAATCCAACAGAAATCAAAAGGGAATAAAACAAACAGAAGAAAATGGGAAACAAAATGTATAGAACAGGATAATAGAAATCAATGTAAACATCATAATAATTAATGTACTAGTAAATGAACTATGCTCATGAACAGAGTGTTACACTGATTTGAAGATAGTAGCCATATAATATTTGCTGGAGACACCTAAAAGCTAAGGAAATAGTTTGGAAGTAAAAAACAACAAAGTATATAGCAAGTATATATTAAACAGAGTAAAAATAATTCTGTTCTAATGACATCAAAGGAAAATATTCTTTAAGAAATCAATAGTATTCAACATTAAGTAGATCTCTATATAGTAGTAGACAATATTACCAGGAAGATGTAATAATTCTAAACAAATCTACCAAATATATAAAATAAAAGTTAACATAATTACTAGAAGATATTGACAAACCACCATCATGGTAGAGATATTAACAAACTTTCCCCAGTTAACTAAGAGATGAAGCAAAGATATCAGAAAATATCCTGCCATAAAAGAAATGCCAAGAATTTTCTTAAAATCATATAAGTGCACGCCTCACTGTCTGGTACAGAATAGATAATAATCAAAACATAAAGAAGTTATGTTTGAGGTACATTTCTATCTGATGGAGCATCTTAGATTACCTTTTCATAAATCACTTATTGCAGAAACGGAGCTAGCATTGATCTAGCCTAGTATGTACCAGGTGCTTAAATCTCAGAAAACTTCATGGGGAAAAAAATGATCATTTTACAAAGAGGTAACAGAGAATTTTCCTAAATTCTGATTAAGTGGTGGAGTTCATGCTTGGACTCAAGATTTGTCTGGGGGAATTCTATACTAAGTACATTTTAGAAATAAGAGATTGTTTCTTGACTAGGTGCCCTGACTGCTTGCTCTCCTGAAATGAGGGAATAAATTTCATGCATGGACAAATGTATGTAATCCTGCCCTAAAGAACAGTTCATATCAAGCTCCTCCCTTTCTTCTCATCGTTTATGTAAGCCCCGAATCATTGTAAAGAACTGAAGAGGTAAGCTGTACTCACCACTATAAACTTTTACTGCAGTTTTGGTCTGTAAGAATATGAAAGCTCATCTTGCCCATATGAGTTGAATAAGATGCAAGTGCTTATAAAATGAAGTTGATTTTGTTTTAATTAAGGGATGGTATTCCAAAGAAGTAGAAATATTGAAGAGTAGCTTTCTTAGAAATAAGGATATATCTTATACATGAGGTACAAAAGCTAATGTCTATTTTGCCAGGCTTTGTGCTTTAAATACATGACTTTATTTATCTCACCAACCGTATGAAAAATGTACTATTATATTTCACATTTTAGAAATCAGCAAATTTGGGCTCAGAACAGTTAAATATCATTATCCAATATTTCATTAATAGTGGTGGAGCAATTCTAGACCAAGAGCCCATCCATGTTCAAGAATGCATACACCATCTTGCCTCAGAGATATGTGAATGTTTCTTAAGAGGAGGAGTATTTTTCTGGTGAAAGCATCCTTTAGTCTATGGGTTTTTTTTTCTGTTTATCTCTTCCTGATCTGGATCTTTACCCTTATTTCAGTCAAAAATTCTATTGTACAATTTTGATTGAACTTTTGTAGACTTATTTTGGGTGGGCTATGACCAGATGCATGTAAAAATGGATAATTATTCTGTTTGCTGGAGAAATTCTAGTTTATTACTATTATAATAGGTGTCCCAAAATGTAAGATCAGGAAGAACATAGACAAGATGAGAAAATTTGGAGATAGCCAGGAAAGCTGGTCAGAAGGCCAAAGCTGTAGAATACTGATGTCTAAAAAAAAAAAAAAAAAAAGATGTACATCAACTTAGGTAAGAGAAGACCAGTATACAAGAAAAAGGGAACTTAAATCTGAGTCAAAAAGATGAATGTTGACCAGCATTTTACTAGAATAAAACCTACTATACAGAATAAATGGAAAGATTTTAGTGTTATTCAATCTGACTACAAAGTCAAATGTTTTCTGCTTCTCCCTTTTCAAGTTCTAGAAACTAAAAGGCAAGCACTCTGAGCTGTAGGTGAAATACAAGAGATTGGGACCACCAGAGTTTGCTGTGTTTGGAATATTGCTCTTTGGCCGCATGTGTAGGACATAGACAATTTCCTCTTGGGTACTGGTAGCCTGGATTGTTGCTTTCTGGAATCTGTAGCCAGAGACCACATAAATTATAGGAATACTAGCTTTGAAAAACTCCAAGCATTCTTTTGCTTAGATATCCGGAGTAAGTGAAGATACAGATCTTATAGACAAGGTAAAATGCTGCTCCCCTTTCAAATATTTCATCTGACAAACTATTTTATCAAGCATGTACAATGCAACTGCAATGTAGTTTCTGGGATTAAAAATTAAAAAAAAAAAACTCAGACTAATGTCACTCAAAAAAAAATTCCTTTTATTGGTTTTATCCGTCACTGTAAAAACTACAAGTGAAATTATTTTGTTATTTTGTACTAATTATAGTTTTTGAGATATAGTTCATTTATATAGTGATGTGCTCTCTTGCCAGGCTTTGAAAAGCACTATTAAAAAGCACGTCACTCTATTAAAGAGTACATCACTATGTAAATGAAGAACCTAATGAATATTTTTTTAAAAATATGTGACAAGTAAAGGAATGGTAAAATAGATGTTGAAGCTCCCCATTGCCTCATATGTGTTTCTTGATATTTTCCACAATGCACAGAATAGTGTATTTTATATAGTTTGTGCTAATATATTGATTATTTTTAATAGATGATTCAATTTTTTTCCAAATCCTTAGCTGAACTTCAGTCTGTCTTTAAGGAAGTGACAGAAACCTCAACATTGAAAAATTTGTTGGGTATTTGTGTACTGAAGCTAGTAAGACCCATTCATCATTCTGTACACAGGAACAGAGAAGTCTAAAATACATTCATATTTTACCAGTGATACATGGGGACAGTTTCTGCTTTATTTTAGAGAAAACACTTTTACTCATTTTGTTTCAAGATGACTTTGCCAATAGTGAGAGTGAAAGGTGTTTTTGTCTTATTGACTCCCAAGTTTGCAGTAAATCACATGATTCCTTTCTTAGAAACAAAGACATTATGAGCTGGAAAACACCTTTGAGATCAACCCCATGATTCCATAGATGAGGAAACTTGAACCAAAATATGTAAACACCTTTTCAAGGTAACAGAAGTGGCCAAGCCAGAATGGGAGTCTATGTTTGCCTTATGCTGTCTCCTGTGTGTTTTTCTATCATGCACAACCCTCTTTTACACATAACCACACCCAAACAACATACAGAAAAAGAAAAAATGAAACAACAACAAATCCAGTTGGCTGTTTGATCTATTAGCTTGAAATGAGCTCCACAAAATTCTCCATCACCTGTAGTAGTGATGTTGTTATTTATTTTATTAGATGGTGTCCACCTTATGAAGACAATAAGAAAAAGATGACTACCTTTGAATCAAAGTATGCTGTTTTATTTGAAATGACTTGATTCAATCTTAGCAACACTGAATTACATAACTGATCAAGTTTCCCTTTTCTCACTGGCTGCCCGAAAGCTAACAGCAAATCTGTGGCCTTGGTTTTATTAATGTAGAGGGGACTTTGCAATTTTATATTCCTACTCTTGATTTTTTTTCTTTTATTTTTACACCTAGTTCTAATTTGTGCTATATTGTTTTATTTGACTCTCAGAACTTAAAATCCTTATGACAAGAGAAATATATATAAATTCATACTGAACTGGTTTTACTATGTGGCTTTCATTATCATAGATTGTTTCAATGTTTATCTTGTGGTTTATTTCAAACCTATCTAGAAAGTCTTCTCTAACTCAACCTGATTAGTTTACCCTCTTCAACCTTGGGCTACTCTCATTTTGATAAGTTTATATCAGGGAGATGACATGAGGAAATTAAATTAGTTTGTAACTTGTTTACATAATTTGATTTGCTTGAACTACATCTGAACCTGAATTTAAACGTACAGAAGATAAATAACAGTTTGCCACAAGAAGAATCTCATATAAATTTGATGAGATGCTAATTAATATTAGTTTTAAAATACTTTTAACCAGGTAAAATGTTTGCTTAGCTGGGGATTTTCTTAGAGTTGAAAAGCTGTTTATATAATGTTTCCAAGAGATCAATGGTTTTGACTTACACTTTGAAGGGTGCTTCCCCACCCCACCCTCAATATTTCACATTTATTATCATTGAGGGATTACCTAAAGGCATGTAGTGTATTATAGGGTAGCTCAGAATTTATCTGACAATCCTAGTTCATGTTTGTAATTTGTTTGGGGCCTAATAATGATCTGGTTTTGTTTGAAAGTTAATTAACTATGTAGAGTAAGGTTTGCTGTTTCTGATTATTCTGTTCACAAGACAACGTGTCCTCAAAAGTAAAATATTTCATTGGTTCTTTCTGAGACTCTTCCCTCTGCTCTTCTATTCTCAGTGTGTGAGCCCTTCCTTCCTATTATACTTGTGGTAATATTATTACATATATATATATATATATATATATATATATATATATATATATATATATATATATATATAATATTCCAATGCCTTGAAAAGAATCAACATGTTAAAGACTCCATGATTTTTAAAAATCCTCCAAACCACATGGCATAAACTTCTGGGAAATAAATCTTATAAAATAAAACAAAATTACAAACTGAAAAAATATTATGTCTGTTGGTTCATTTGGAAAAATAAGGAAACACTTCATCATACAATATGTTGCTTCAGTTAAATTCTGCACATGAATAAATATTTAATAAATGAAATAAACAAGTTGTTACTTCAAAATATAGTGACAAGGTAGCCCAACATAGTATTGGGCTACATTATCCAATAAAGTAGCCATTGCTTATATGTTGTTATTTAAGTACTTAAAATATAGCTAGAACAAATTGAGATGCGTTTTAAGTATAAAAGTACACTGAATTTAAAACATGTACGAAATAATATAAATATGTCATTGATTTTAATATTGATTACTGATGAGAATAATCCTTTAGATATTGGGGATTAAATAAAATATAGTATTAAAAGAACTTTACCAATATTACCCTAAAGACTGGTAGAAATGTTAAAGAACAGTTCAACATGAAATGAGTAGTTTTCATGCTTATATTGGTCTCCCAGAAATTTTCTTCCTGGAAAACTAAACTATGAAATAACAGTAATAAAATATACTTTAATATTTAATAACTACGAGTACATGTACATACACACATACTCAGCCCAATAGGAAATGCAAAATGTTCCACAACTGAGAAATGAACATATTTCAGACAGATAACTTGATGGAAATTTGCATATATCAATTAAATATGTGGTATGTAATAATCATGACTTAGGCTCAAGTCATATGGAAAAGTGGGCTATATTCCTGCAAAGGGAGGCCTACCCAGCTTCTCCATCCAGCAGCACCTACTCCCTCTATAAACCCAAATCCCTCTATCTGCTCATCAGCCTCAGTTTATCTGTACCCTATAATTTCTTTTTTCCTATGAACCTACCAGTGCAGATACCATGAGTTTCAGATCTCATGGCCACCCCATCTCTCTCTTCACACCTGCCTACAATATTTAACTTGTCTGCAACCCAGGTTTTTATTCCTTCTTGTTTCACTCTTGAAGATTAACTCTGGCTGGGAACTCCAGATCATTTCTGCACCATAGAGTGGACAGCAACCACATCATCTTCATTGAACTCTGATCCCCACCCCAAAGATCACCATTGAGTACTCGTACTCCCCATATTTCATTTAGAGTTCTCTTTTTATATTTACTATGCTATTTCTGCCTCCTGTTAGGGTTCAGACTGACACACCTGCTGATTTTACTGTGTATGAAAATTTGTAAAAGGCAACATCTATTGTTAGCCTTGATGGAGTTCCTCTAACTGAAAATAATCGAAAACAGGAAAAAAATATCAGAAACACTGGTTTTCAGATACTGACCATCAGGCAACACAAGAAAATGATTTTGGGGGAAGGTAAGGAGGAGAATCCCATAATTTCTCTAACTTGATGTGAAAAGCTTAAAGCAGCACACAGGAGTGGAAACCCAGTTGGAGCCTAGCCATCTCTCTCAGCTGGGGAGAAAATAAGAGATAGGAGTCCAGAGAGGACAAGGCAGCTCGAATTTGCAGGGAAGAGTCCCAGAGAGGATACACACACACACACACACACACACACACACAGAGAGATGGGGCAGGGACAGTTCTGGAGACCTGCGGAAGCTTTTAGTTACCTCTTCGGTTGAATACGGATCAGTGCACATGTGAGAAGAAACTCACCCAGGTTGAGGGAAAAACCACACAAAGAGGTTACTGAAAACCATTCTCAGAACACAAACAGGACAGCAATAATATATGTTCCCAGCAGCCAGAATGGAGATTACCCAATGTTCTTTGAATTATGAGGTTGATATTTGGAAGGGTGTTGCATCAATAGAGGGTAAAATTAGCTGTAGATTAAAGATTGCTCCAATCTTGCTGAACAAATATAATAAACCTACAAAAGATCAAACTGTTTCTCTGTAACAAAACTACATCTTAGGACAAAGTTGAAGAATATTTATAGGATTACAAAAATATCTATCACTCAACAAGGTAAAATTCACAATGCCTGGCATCCAATTAAAAAAAAAAAAAAAAACTAGCAGGCATGCAATGAAGCAGGAAGACACAACTCAGATGAGGAGGAAAATCAATCAAAACAGACTAAGAAATGATATAGATGATACAGTTAACAGATTAGGATTTGAAAATGGTTATTGTAACTATTGCGTGTGTTCAGGAAGGTAAAGATTTAGCATGTTAATTAGAAATATGTAAGATGTCAAATGCCTTCAAAATCAAATTTCAAGAGATGAAAACTATAATGTCTGAGATGAAACATTTTCTGGAAAACATTTTCAAAGGATTAGACACCATAGATTAGTAAACTTGAAAATGTGGCAATCAATGGGGCTCAGAACACACTACTCCAAAATACAAGTATTTTAAGTGGAAGGAAATGGAGAACTTCAGAAGCTGAAAGCCTCTGACTCACTCCTGACTTTTTCTCCTGAACAGCCATAAAATATAGGAAAAAAGTTCTCTTGACTTTCTCCTCTGCAGCAGATCATAGAACTTAGAATTTTCTGACCTTCTTCTGTGGGGTTGTAGGACCCTCATATTAGAGTTATGCATATGCCATAGTTTGGACATGGAGGAATATGTCCCCCAAGGGTTTAGGTGCTGCTTAGTCCCCAGTGTGGCAAGGGGAGAGGTGGTGGAGTCATTAAGAGGTGGCATCTAGTGAAAATTAATTAGGACACTAGAAACATCATCCTCTGAAGGAATGAAAATCCTGGTTTCACATAGCATGTTAGTTCTCTTAAGAAAGAATTGTTATATAAAAGAAAGGCTGGCTTCTACTTGGTATTTGCCTTCCTATCTTGTTATTTGGTCTTTCCCTCTTGCATATACTGCTACCATAGTTTTGGAGAAAACTTCAGAAGCTGGAAGGTCTCTGACTTTCTCCTCCCTTTGCAGAATGTACATTATTATATTGCATTCAAAGAAACTTGCACTAGAACCAAAACAGATGGACCTTCCTAGTCTTGGATTTTAAGCCTTCAAAAGTACACAGGCTCAGGTATTTTGTTTTAGCAACAGCAAATGAGCTAATACACCACCTTGTACTAGGAGAAAAGGAATATTCTTATCTCTGATGACACAGTGACAGAAAAAAAAAAATCTGAGCAAGTATGTCTCACTATGTTCCCCCCTTTTTATTCCTATTAGGTCATACCTCCTCTGTCTAAACATCAGTCTCCATAACTATCCACTTCTTTATCAAACTTTGGATAAAAATGTATAGACTTTCCTGTTTCTTTGGGACTTTTTCCCTGAAGGCTCTTGAATCATAAAACTTAGTAAATACACTTGTATGGTAATATATCTTTGTCAGTTTTATTTTCAGATTGAGCTAGAGACCCTAAAATGGCTAAGAGAAAAATATTCTCCTCCCTATACAATTAAATTATCAAAAACAATATGATGGACAGGGAAGGAACTATCTAGAAAGTGGATCTAAGTGGGATCATGAAGGGTTTGTCCTTGTGTGTATGGCTTATTTCATTTAGTACAATGTTCACCAGGTCCATTTATGTTTTATCGAATGCCAGGATTTCCTGCTCTTTTTAAAAGTCTGAGTAATATGCCATTATAGGTGTATATCACATTTTTCTTCCCAGTCATATGTCTGGATGGCTCTATATCAATTGTGAATAATGCTGCAAGGAACATGGGAGTGCAGATATCTTTCCAAGAGCCTTATTTTAATTCTTTTTGATATATACCCATAACTATGATTGTTGGATCAGATGAAACTTCTACTTTTTATTTATTCTTTGGGGAAACCCATTATGTTTTCCTTGCAATAACAATTTATATTCCTTGCACATAGTGTACATGGGTTCTGTTTTCTCTGCATACTTGCCAACACTTGTCATCCTTATATTTTTTTTCTAAATAGCCATCCAAACAGATGGGAGATGACCTTTCACTGTGGTTTTGGTTTGCATTTTCCTGATGATTGGCTATATTGAGTACCTTTTTATATCCCTCTTGGCAATATGTATGTCATCTTTGGAGAAATAACTATTTGGGTCCTTTGCTGATTTTTGAACTGGTTAATATTTTTCTGAAGTAAAAGGATTTTGAATTTTAAATAAAAATCCCTTATAAGAGATAATGTTTGTAAATTTTTTTTTTTTGCAATTTTATGTTCCTTTTTATTTTGTCGATTGATTATGGAGACAAAAAGAATACATATTTTACAATTATAATTACATAAAATTCTAGAAAATCTGAACTAATCTATAGTGACAGAAAACAGATCAGCAGTTTCCTGGGTCAAAGGAGGACAATGGAAGGGAAGAAGGAATTATAAAAGGGCTTAAGGAAACTCTCAGAAGCAGTATTATATTCAGTAACTTGATTGTGGTCATGATTTTAAAAATGTACCAAACCTTTTAAAAACTTTAAAAAATGTGTTGAAACTTTAAAAAGTTGCACATTTTATGCATCTGCTTTAATTGTATATTCTTACTTTCTGTATTCTTGATGGCTTGGCATCTGAGTCCTTGCTGACTAGAGAGAGACTACTTCTCCCAAGGCAAGGCAAGTCTTAGAAATAGCAAAAGACTTGCCTGAGAGCACCCTTTTCATAAGCAAATTAACGCGAGTCCAAAGCCCAAGCTCCAACTTCCTCCTCTATCTGACACTTAGACTCCAGGATGCCATATTCCACTTCCCAAATCCCCAAGGACCAGGTATTAGGTAAATCAGTAATGGCCACTATGCCCCAGCACCTACTGAAATTATCCACGCTAGCCAGTCACCAGTCGGTTCCTCTTTGGCCTGCCTTGCTTGTTTCAGGGAAACCATAATAAAGGTCCCTGCATGCCTTCCCCCTGTTCCTTCGCCTCCTCCCTGACCTGGACAGCTTTCCCATGGGACTTGGCATGGCTTGGCATGCCCTTCCTCTTGGGAACTGCAGGTAACAGTCTTTTTGATGGCAATCCTCTCCTGATCTGTTGGCCTCACTATGCCTGAATAAACAAAAGCCCAGATATGTTTTAAGGGTAGCAGCATTTAGTATGTGTAAGTTATACTTCAATAGAGTTATAAAAAGAAAAACAAACATTGTGGTTAAAATATTGGAGACAAAAGCATCTTTTAGAAAATATACAATTTTTTCCCGTTTTCATCTTCCCTTGGAGAGAATTTTAATCTCTTCTATAGGCTTTAGAGTATCCAATGTTATTACTACAGTGAAGGGAAAATCCTTTAGCTTTGATTCCAGTGTGTAAGTGGCTTGTCACTTACGACTGATGAGCATTTGAAATGTGGTATTTTAACTGAGTAACTGCATTGTTAGTTGAAATCCTTTCCACCAGTTTTAATTCTTTTTGATATATACCCATAACTATGATTGTTGGATCAGATGAAACTTCCACTTTTTATTTATTCTTTGGGGAAACCCATTATGTTTTCCTTGCAATAACAATTTATATTCCATATGGCCAGTGACTGCTATGTTGGGCAGTGTAGCTCTAGAGGCTGTTCATTTGGTCTCTAGGGCAGACATTCTTCTCCTCTAGTAGGTAGAAGAAGACAACTATTTGATGTGATAAAAAGTTGTATCTGGGTTTTTAGTTTTCATGGTTCCTTTTTGGTTTACTTTTATTTGTGGAGCATAGATCCTCATAGGTCTCATCTGAATAGTTGCTGGGACTGAACTCCATTTTTGTCTCAGCTGTCCATGGTCCCATGATATGAATGAAACCACATAGCTACCTTGACATTTTTTGCCTTTGTTATTGTTGTTCCTTACAAGTTTCAAGGGGCTCACTTCTCTAAATCCCCTGGCCCCTTGATCTTTCCCCTTCAAGTTCAGGCTGTCATCGTTGTTCTCTGGTAATTTCCAAGAGCTGGTTTTTGTAGCTTTATTCTCAGCATGTAGAATAATTTGTACAAGCTCCATTATCCAGAAATGGAAATCGTCATGGGATCTCTATTGTAAAATAATACCTGTAAAGTTCCTCTTCCAGTGACAGTAAGTGTTCCCTCTTCTCTTTCTGTAATGCAGAACTAGTCCTAGATCCTGATGCACTGGTAAAATTTGATTTCTCTAAGCTTAAGAAATCCAAATAGTAAAATTCACACTCTGACTTCTCAGGGCCCTTTCTCCTGCTCGAGTTGTAGACAACTCACTGGAGTTTCTAGTTTAACATAGCTCCTCTCAAGCTTCTCCCCTTGCTTAGGATCTCTTTTAAGCTTCCTTTTCTCTCTTCAAAATGCAGTAGTAATTGTCCTATATTGTCAATGCTAATTCCTTCGCACTATCTAAAAGCTTAGTGCATCCTTCCATTACAGCAGAATTAGCCATTAAGTCTCTTCCTGTCATGAGCACTAGTCTCTTTTTGCTTCTTTATTTTCCATGCTTTGTCTGAAGTAACTGTCTGAAACTTAGGCCTTGTGATGTTGCTTCACTCCTTCAAACCCCTCAGTGATCCCCCATTACTTACAGGGGAAAACCCCAAACTCCTTGACATGAAACAAAGGTCCTTCATGTTTTGGTCACAGCCTCTTACTCTGGCTGCATTTTATTTCCACATACACCCAAAGGTCAAGTTTTTTCCAAAACTGTTTCAAGGAAATGGACTTTTAAATATTTTTTTTCCCAGAAAACATCATAACTTTTATGTTCTTCCATTTTAATCATGTTCTACTTTGTTCCTCAAATGTCTTTTTCTTTCCTTCCTCCTTTCTCAGAAGGAAGTCCACTCAGCCTTGGAGGGCCACTGAAGCATCACAAGTGTTGAGAGACCTTTATTCTGATGTTTCCTCCTGAGGGCTATTAACTCTAGAGGTTGTGCCATTTGCTTATTCATCTTGTACCATTTTCTTATTTCCCCTTAGCACCGTGCTTGACAAGTAGTAATTGCTTTATGAGTATTTGTTTTTTATAACTGAACTGCAACGAATACCGGGGCTTAGCCCGGGCCTCAGCTGATGCTTTAAACAGAAAACTAAGTGTTTTAAACCCTGCATGTAAGTCCCAGGGGAAGTTATGTTGGTCAGGTGGGTCTTTTAGTGCTTGTAAGCTCCGTGTATGTAGGTGGCTGTCAGCTTCCCCTTACATCTTGGGCTAATCCTGGATATCATAAAGGATATTGTCATTTTAAAGCACAACCAAGCTTTTTAAAAAATAATCCTTTCAAAGGGACTAGGTTACTTTTTTTAACAGTTACATATGGGGAAAGGCTATATGAAAATATTAATATCTTTTAATTCAATCCAGAAGTTACATCTATATCTTAAAATTTATTTCTGAATTGTCATCAGAGTATATTATAGAGTGGTTCCAAGATTCCTTAATAAGGTAGCTGTTGCTTAGCTGGGGGGTGAATTTAATTTAGCAATTGAGGTCAGAGGTATTTGTGCTGCTTTTTAGATTAAGGTTATTTTCCAGCTTTTGCTCTGAAGATCTAAACTGGAGCATAACTTTGAATGCAAAACAGGCATCTGCTTTTGCCTGAAGCAGTGGAAAAATGAGGTCTTAGAACGCTTCATATAAAGTTTCTTAAATGTACACTGTGCTATAAAATTGATGAAGAAACACCAAAGAAGGAATGTAACATAAGTGAAAACACTTTTAGGGAACACCCAAGGACACCTAAGTAATGTTGGAATGGAAAAAAACAGAGTAAATGCAGTTGTGCCTGGAAGATTTATAGGAACAAAGTGGGATATTTCATATCTCTTTGAAAAGGCTAATGATGTGCAGGTTGGCGTTGCTGTCTGCAGTTGGAACAGGAGCCGTGTTTGCACTGTAGGAGTAGATGCCAGGATGTGAACAGAACCAGGGTTTAGTTATGGAAATTGTAGGGGGGTGTAATTCCCGGAGAAAATCCACCAAGAAGAACTGCTTGGCTGGCACCACACCAGAAGGTGAATGAGGCAGGGCCTGCTGGGGGAAAGAGCAGAGAGATCTCTCAGGTATGGGCAAAGTGATTGTAGTAATGTTCTCCTCCCAACACCTAAAACTGGGGAAAGCACTGACAGTTTTTCTAGTCGATACCTTACTCCACAAAGACAATCTCAGAAAGAAAGCTGTTTTTGCTCAGCCTATACCAGAACACATCATAACTTTTATGTTCTTTCAATTTTATCATGTTTCACTTAAGCAGAGAAGAGCTGAGGCTGGGATGCCCCTTCATTCCCCCAATACAGTACCCTGGTCACCAGGGGGCAGAATGCAGTGGGGGCCTACCTTGGTAACAAGTGGGAAATCAGACAGATAGATAAAGTCTGGATTTCCCCAACTAAATAGAACAAAAGAGGGCATCGGGTGTAATAAATAGGAAAGGCTTTGTATATTGCTGAAACAGTGGCATTTGAGCATCAAAACACAGCTACCGATCAGCAAATGTCTACTACCAAGGTGAAAAGACAGGCTGCAGAAAATCCTAACTGAAACAGAACCTCCTGAAAAGATTTTCAAACAATTGGAGTCTAACCATACACTGCAAAATTACAAAAACTCTCCAAGGGAATCTAGAAGCTCTGTTTCCCACCTCCCATTGAGGCTGTTGCTGGTGGTGTTTTACACGATTTCTAAATTCATTCAAGGATGATGGAATGCATGTTACTTTTAGTTGAGACATGTTGCATGAAAAAAAAAAACATTAAAAATACTTTCATATACAGGATCATGTTGTTTTCTCACAATATTCTCACAATACTGCTCAAATGATGCTAAACATCATCAAAAACATAGCACTTTGCACTTCACAGTTTGAACTTGACACTGAAAAGCCAGGCACTGACCACTATCTCTTTCTGTCTCTTTGAGTCTCTTTTCTCTGAGATTCAGACTTTAAATATCTAATAAAGTGGCAACATTGCCCCAATTTTCAATTTTAGAAAGAGGTCACATTTCACTATTTATGAATGATGTCTTTTATCTTAGATACTCTAGCCAGTGTACTACATTCTATCTGTCAATACTGAGTAACTATATGATGATTAATGCTTTAAGATTCTGCCCCACTGAGAACTTGTACAGCTTTGGAAGAAAATCTTTATAAAACTGGTTCCTGGCCTGTGCTTTGAGTTTGTAATAGATATTTTTTTTTTCAAATCTATCATATTTCCCTGACTTGTCTCCATATGTTATTTGATATTTAAAATGTGTTTTAGATGACAAAAACTGTTAGAGCCCTTATCTGAGTCAATATTGATAGTTGTTGGATTAAAAGCATTCTCATGGAAAATGGATCATCTTTTAACACAAACCAGCACAGAGGAAAAATAAGTCACCAAGCATTTAAACCCCACCCCTAGCCAAAGTTATCCCATCAAATAATTTATTTAT